>NW_006239871.1:10928-12530 GCF_000226075.1 Solanum tuberosum
AAATACATATGTATACCAGTTACATATATACAATTATCTGACAGATATACATATAGAATTCGCCTCTCTCCACTCTTTGCCCTCTCTCCTCCCTCTCCCAATCTCGCTGGCCAGATATACAAATACATATGTATACCAATTACATATATATTATTATTTGACAAATATACATACATATACAATTTGCCTCTCTTCACTCTGTGCCCTCGCTCGCCTCTCTCCTCCCTCTTACATGTAGCTGCGAATCGTAATTAGAAAACTACAACTATGGAGCATAATTAAGTTTTTTTTGAGCGTGTATATGTGAAAATTCCGCTTATCAAATTCAGTCAACAAAATTTTAATAGTGTACAAAATTGTCATAAATAAATAAATATATCATATAAGTACCAAAATGAATACTCTAAAAGCAAGTTAGTGTATTCAATAACTTTGGTAATTGTTCACGACCGAGTCTACACCCCAATCGAGACACGGTACAAGTGATTCGAGGCTAAACCTTGGCTTAACATATCAAAACATATCATATGGAACTAATGCGAAAGCTGAAACATATGCTTATTAAGTCTTAATAAGGAAATCAATAAATTCATGATGACCGAACAACTAATATTTGAGCAAGCCTTTAGTGTCTAAACTTAAGGAAATAAGTTTACCGGGACATGACCCCCATCCACCTCAAACCAAATACACAAAGAAACTAACTAAAGTCTGACAAACAACTAATCCATGAAGTCCCCAAATGAGCACACTATTTGCACTCATTACTATTCTTACAAAGTTGAATCAACACTTCAGCAGCAGTATCCATCTCTTCACCTCTTATAGATTTCAAATTCTTGCTGATATCTCTAACTTTGCCCCTCAAATTTTCCCCTGTTTTCCCTGTTATGACATCTTTAAGAGTTTCCGCGATTTCTCCTCTGTGAATTTTCCCATCATCATCTCTAACAATCTCTACGGCGACTCCCAATTCTACTATCAACCTAGCATTTGATGGTTGATCATACTGTATAGGCATAGCTATTATAGGAACCCCAAAATCTACACTTTCCATTACTGAATTCCAACCACAATGACTTATAAATCCTCCCGTACTCGGATGATTTAGAATTCTTGGCTGTGGTGCAAATTTGTCCAAAACTCTTCCCCTTTCTCCAATTCTTTCAAGAAAACCCTTTGGCAATGCATCTTCAAGATTTTGGTCTTCCCCTTTTGGAAATCTTGCAACCCATATGAAATTAACATTACTTAACTCCAACCCGAAAGCTACTTCTTCCATATCTTCTTTTGACAAGAAATACTCACTCCCAAAGGAGACGAAAACAGTTGAATTCACATCTTTTGTTTCTAGCCAATCCATGAGCTCCTTGTTGTCCACGTCGTTAGTGATTGGATCTTGAACTGGTGGACCAACAGGAACAACCTTCCAATTGATCAATTCAGTGCAATGATCAATGTATTTTGCCTCTATAGTTCTAGAGGTACTTATCAGCATGATTTGAATATTTCCATCCACTAAACGATCCTCGAAATCTTTAGCATACATTTTTTCTTGTTCAATTTTGCTGAGATTAATCGCGGGGAATGGGAATACAGCCT
>NW_006239871.1:12746-25616 GCF_000226075.1 Solanum tuberosum
GTCTTTCGGGGATTTGAATTTTTCAACCTTAAGACTAATAGCACATATTAACAAGTAAATAAACATAAAAAATGAATAAGGAAAGAGACTTGGGCCCAAGTATGGTTTTTCTGTCCGCCTGGACCAGTACTTGGGCCCATTTTCGTTTTGGGCCTTTGGCCCAATTTTCACCTGTCCTAAGAACTAACAAGTAATAATAAGTAAAATGGCGAGGGCTTAGGCCCAATAATAACAAAATACAATTCCGAATAAATAAAGGTAGGCTTTGGCCCAATCTTTTTCAACTCCCAATTTGCTCCGCTTTTCTTTCAATTTTGAGACCTGTTCGTCGATTTTGATATCTAGCTGACTCGGATAAGAGGGGGTATGGGCCTCCGTGGCCCAAAGGAAAATGCGAGGATAGAGTCCATGAGGACCCGGACAAATTTCACATGCAAACACGAAAATGAGAATCAATAAGTAAGAGTTATGAATAATATAGGAGAATTTATTATATTCTAATATTTGCTACACTACCATATACTAATATTTATTACACTACTATATTCTAAAATCTATTATACTACCATAATCTAATATTTATATACTACCAAATTTTGAATCTATAGACTACCGTATTTTATTATTTACATACTACCATACTTTAATATTTATATATTACTATATTCTAAGCAATTATATACTACCGTATCTAATATTTATATACTACAATATTTTATTATTTATTATACTACCATATTCTAAAAAATTATATACTACCGTAATTTAATATTTATTACACTACTATATTTTAATATTAATCACCATGGAAAGAGAAAAAAAAAAAAAGGTATCACAAAAGGACCTTAAATCCACACTATGACATAATTAGAAGAGCAAATAATTGCCATCATATAATAAATCAAAAGGGATACAAAAGGACAAATATTCAAACAGTGAGTAAATTCATGCAATTCAATGAGAACCACGAAGAGAGAGGCTTTCACGAATCAATCTCTTATTAAAAAAAATAAAATAAAAAAAAAAGATATTCAACTTTGCCGGCTATTGCTCCTTAAAATAAAAGGGGATAAAAGTTGAGGCAGAGGAGGGGGTCTATCATTACATTTTAAAAATTTGTATTTTTTTTTTTTTAAAAAAAGGACATTAATTAATTGATTGTGTTTGAAAGATGATAATTACACGACAGACCACCCTATTCAGGCTAAATACGGGAGAATAACTCTAGTGTACCAACTCAAAATCAACTAAGCCCCCAAGATGTCATCGTAAACAAAACACATGTGCAACATCTAAGATTTTTAAATAAACACACATAACACAAGAAATATGTCAAGGATATTCAAAGTATAAGACCGTTTTATGTAAGAAAAATCTATCGAATGATGCTTACTAATTCCTTAGTATGTGACAAAACCGCTTCATAAACACAATGATCCTAAGTCCTAATCATTCTCCCAAAGCAAGAAAAGGTTTTTCACACAGTAATACACCATCAAATTGCCAAAATCGGCTCATTTCACTTATGAACACTACTGCCACCATAGGGAACATAGATACAGTGTTTTGTAAGAAAATTGTAGCCTTGAACAGTTAGCGTAACAAATCAATTTGAGAAAAATACTAAAATGAGAACATATATTACGCCTCAACACAATTGCGAGAACTTGACCTTTGAACCAAAATAATCACAAAGAGAGATAGAAAATTTCGTAAACTAAAAAAATCACATACACACAGAGATCATTTTAAATCTAAACAACAGAAGAAGTGTTTGTACATCCATTAAAGCTAATATAACATACACTTAGACAAGCAACAACACCTTGAGCCAAGTTAGGCGCTAGCCAGTAGACTAAAATTGCAACACAGAACATCACT
Organism: Solanum tuberosum; assembly: GCF_000226075.1. Classification (NCBI taxonomy): domain Eukaryota; kingdom Viridiplantae; phylum Streptophyta; class Magnoliopsida; order Solanales; family Solanaceae; genus Solanum; species Solanum tuberosum. The sequence continues at coordinate 14,628 of NW_006239871.1, forward strand.
TGATAACGAAATGAGGAAGCATACCTCTTTCGGAGCAGCGAAGGGACAGGAACGAGCAGAGGCGGAGACCTTCACCACGAGAAGCTCGAACACAACGTCCAGATGGAAATTCAAGCAGAAACTTAAACACAAAACCGAAAACTAGTATCTCTTTGGCTTATGAAGCATATTTAGCGTGTATTAAAATTATTTTTCTCAAACTTCCTCAAAAAAAATCCAATCCCCCCTTACAGTGAACAACCAGAAGGTATATATAACAGGGGAATTAGGGCAAAACAGAGGGAAAGTGAATGAAAAATTTGGGTCCAAAGCCCATCCGAAAATTTCAAAACCCAAAACTTCTTTCACCATTAAGGGGAGACACCCTTTTTCCGAAATTTGGTCATTTCCGGAAGAGGAAAGGGTAGAAGGACGGTTGGGATCGATTCCCGTGTCCTTGGCGAGCAACGTGGCTCTATCTCGAGGCCACAAGGACGAAAGCACGTCGCCCTGCTGCTCTGAATCGCGCTGCTGCAGAGGGAAAATGAGGAAGACGACAAAATGAGCAGTGTACTGCATCGCTTCTGATTTGTGAACATTGCTGGCAAACGTTTGTGAATGTTGCTGTTCACGCCGCGTGAAGGAGAGGAAATGCATACGGGGTCGGGTCTGTTTTGGGCTGCTGTACATATGGGTTAATTGGAATTATATTGGAATAGGTTTCTTTAGAATTGAATTTGGGCTGGGAATTGGAATGGGAATGTTGGAGTGGGTCGTGTGGGCTGCTGACAGACAAGTAAAAAGGCCCAAATTTGGTCTTTGGATGGGTTTAAATTGAGGTTGGAAAATGGGTATGTTTGTAACAAACATAGCCAAGTGTATTACAAAATTAGCCCAAAATTGAATGTTATGTAGTGAACTTGGCTAAATTTCAAATAAGATGAATTAATATAATTAATTTAGGAGCTTCTCAATCTTAACGAAATAAAGTAATTAATTTGATAATAATATGATTAATTTAAACATGAACTAATCAATTCAAAATCGTAATTATGATTTAAATTAAACCAAGTTAGTAAAACACTTAGCTAAAAGAAATGAAAATCTTTTGATATGATTTTCAAATATTTATAGAATATACTAATTAGACACATAATTATATAATAATTAACTTAATTATAAACTAACTAATTAGCTCAAAATTGTAAACTATTAGATAACTAAACAAACTAACCAAATATCTAATTAAACAAAAATCTTTTTGAGACGATTTTCCAATATTTTATAAAATACACTAATTATATACATAATTATATAAAAGACATATTATTATTTAAAAATTATAACAAGTGACAAACTATTTGAAACTACTTGCAAATTATTCTTATTTATTTTTATTTTTTCGAAATTTCTAAAATTAATTACTTTAAATCATTTCAAAATTAAGAAGCTCGAAATTAATTATTATCGGGGAGGGTCAAAATTAGGTGTCAACAACTGTCCCTCATTTTACATGAATTGATACAAGAAATTCGAGGAAAATGAATTTGACTAATCCAATTTTGACCGACCACATCTCCATCCTCTGGAAAAGGGATTTGGTACGGACTTTAGGAATTATGGCCGAACCCCGGAAGTGGGTTCCTACATATCCCAGGCTATATGAGAATTCAGGCCACTTGTAGTTCGATACGCTCGATTCGATGCACGATTTTGAAAGAATTCAAAAGTTATTTTGATATCGAATTATGAAGAAACCGAAACACTTGGAAATAAGATTTAAGGGAGAATGTTGGAACACAGCCGAGTTTTCAACAATGATCCCGCCTACATATCCTCAACTCAGGGAATCAGGCTGCTTGTAGTTCGACTCTATCGGTTGAAAAGGAAATCTATTATGCTAGATCACCTTTGGTTCCGGAAAAGCGACAAAGTGAGTCGAGTATGAAAAAAAAAGGCTTGCAACCTCTTAGTCATGAATGTGGTGCACTTCACACCCATAATTAAGAACTTACACGGACATAATTTCCAAAACTCTTGATGCATTGTCACTCAGATTGGAAAGCTGCTTCCGGTAGAGACCAAAAAAATTCCGGATGCGAAACTGAAACTGACAAACCTAAAGATAAACCCACATGCCTTCTAATAGGGGTGTGGTTTGATTGTGGTGGAAGTCGCTCTTATGCTCGCGTCCTAAGAGTTTGGCACTCCTCTTTGGACTATGTCCCAGTTCGCTGCTAAGAAAAAGTTCCACGTTGTGCTGCATCCCTTTTGATGTCGTCCGCACCTGTGGTTTGCTTTGAGAATTCATCCTCTCGGATGCTCTCGACAAAGACTGAGATAAAATCTCATTAGTATAAAAATGCAATTCAAGTGGGAGATAATGTCTTTTACCGTGTTGACACATAATTGTTCTCCTTGAACATTTGACGTCAACTCTATCGGGGTATTCACTAATCAATATTTATCAAATATATTTGTATTGGAGTCATGCATATGTATTCATTAATACATTGGTATACATTTGTTTGTATTAGTATCTTTCTAATACTACATTGGTATACATTGGCAAATATTCATCTAATAAATTTGTATGTCTTTCTTTAAGTCAAAATTGATATCCATTAGTTTGTATTCACCTAACAAATATGTATACATTTGTTTAAATCGAGGTTCATATTCGTTGGTCTGTATTCATCTAATAGATATACATTTGCTTGGATAACCAATTTTATAATTTCACATTGTTATCTATCGGTTCGTATTCAGTAACAAAGTGGTATATATTTGATTGAGACAATAAATATTCATTATCAAATTTAATCAACGAAATTTAGTGTTTTACAAAAATGTCATAAATAAATAAATCATACAAGTACCAAAATGAATTCTCTAAAAGCAAATTAATGTATTCTATAACTTTGGTATTAGAGGGGAAGAAAAGGTCAGACACTCTATGAAATTGACTAAAATAAATATGAAAGAAAAAGACAATGATGCAACAAAAAAATATAGCAAAACCTATGGAAGTAGAAAATAATTATCATCCATGTTTTTTTTTCTAATTTTAAGGAGAAACTTTAGTTGGGAGTAAGAAGAGAGAAAATACTACTCTCTTTGTCCCAACTTATATGACTTATTTTCTTTTTAATCAATCCAAAAAAGAATGACATATTTACATATCAAGTATAACAATTGAACTTTAAAATATACATTTACCCTTAATGAAATGATTCACGGTCACACAAATATCTATTACTCATTTTAGACCACAAATTTTAAAAAGCCTTCCTTTTTTTCTTCAACTCCGAGTCAAATCAAACTAACTCATATAAAATGAGATAAGGGAGTATATATTTTAATTGCTACAAGATAAAAATGATATAGACGTGAGAATTAATATTGAAAACTAAAGAAATAATGGTCAAACATTATCTGAACTATCATTTTTTCGGAGTTTCACATTCTAACTATTACATGTTCTCTTATTCAATCTGAACTATTGTCGGCTGTTCTATTTCTCTATCTGAATTATCACCATATGTTAAAACACACCTAGTTGAGTAGATGATTAAGAACAGGGGAGAGTTGACCTAATTAGCTTGAAATATGTTTTGATACCTAGATACTGATAATTCAGATAGGAAAAGACTCAACTAATAGTACACAAAGCTAAAGAAAGTCTTATTTGAGAATCTTATTATTTTTGTCAATATTATTTTGTTAATTGAATCACAACATACCACATTATTTGCACTTATTACAATTCCTACAAAGTTGAATTAGCTCTTGAGCAGTTGCATCCATCTCTTCATCTCTTACTGATTTCAAATTCTTGCTGATATCTCTCACTTGAGCCCTCAATTTCCCCCCTGTTTCCCCTGTTATGACACCTTTAAGAATTTCTGCAATTTCTCCTTTGTGAATTTTGCCATCATCATCTCTTACAATCTCCACAGAGACTCCCAATTCTACAATCAACCTCGCATTCATTCGTTGTTCAAGGTGCATAGGCATGGCAATTATAGGAACCCCGAAATCTATACTTTCCATTACTGAATTCCAACCACAATGACTTATAAATCCTCCCGTACTCGTGTGATTTAGAATTCTTGGTTGTGGTGCAAATTTGTCCAAAACTCTTCCCCTTTCTCCAATTCTTTCAAGAAAACCTTTTGGCAATGTATCTTCAAGATTTCGCTCTTCACCTTTTGGAAATCTTGCAACCCATATGAAATTAACATTACTTAACTCCAACCCGAAAGCTACTTCTTCCATATCTTCTTTTGACAAGAAATACTCACTCCCAAAGGAGACAAATACAGTTGAATTCTCATCTTTTGTTCCTAACCAATCTATAAGCTCCATGTCGTCAGCGTTATCAGTGATCGAATCTTGGAATGGTGGACCAACTGGAACAACCTTCAAATTGAGGAAATCAGTGCAATAATCTATGTATTTGGCCTCTATAATTCTAGAGGTACTCATCAGCATAATTTGTCTATTTCCATCTCCTTGACGATCCCCATCATCAGGTTCTATCTCTTTAGCACATTTTAACGTTTCATTCATTTTTACTTGTTCACTTTTCCTGAGATAAATTTCAGGGAATGGGAATACATCCCCTGGTTTATTCAGTGATATGGTAAAATACGAAAACACAGTTGCACCCGAAGTTAGGAGCTTAATTGCTGGAATGTTGTGTTCATTCGCAACACGTTCAGCCCATTGCTGCAATATGTCATAAATCACCAAATCAGGTTTCAGATTTTGCAAGATTTTTTGACAAGTTTGGTTTGGACATTTTCAGGGCTTTTTGAAGGGTGTGATGGAGATGGGGTGGGAGATCATTGGTAGTATGGTAATGAGGAGGAAGTTCGGGTAATTCTGGTAAGTGAAGTTCGACAAGCTGAATAGAATTAGCATACTTTTCAGGGATTTTCTTGCTGGCATATTTGAGATTGATGGGCGTAGAACAGAGGTAAATCAAGAATTCCCTATCCACGAGTTTCTTGGCTACGTTTAGAAATGGAGAGATGTGTCCATAAGCCAAAAATGGGAACATCAGTACCCTCAAAGTACTAAGAGGCTCTGTAACTTGTTTAGCCATGATCAAAATCTTGAAATGAAAGAAGGGTGAGAAATGAGAGATGGTTTCTCTCTGGAGTTGCCTTGCTTATTTATTAAAGAGAAAAGGCTCAAATATGTATCGATCTCCGAGAAAATGCCCATCTATGACATTTATTAAAAATTTGTGTCATCTATGTCATTTCTGTTTGAGAAAAGGCTCATCCATGCCATTATTTGTTAACTGAAATGACATAAATGATCAAAAATTTGAACGGATGACATGGATGAGTCTTTTTCTCAAAATTCGATAACATATTTGAGTCATTTTCCTTTTAAAAAATGATTTAAGTAATGACGTAAACGAATAATAACAAACCACGTATACGGAATAAAGTTGCAACATCAAAACTGTTTTCAATTAATAAATAATGACATAGATGAATTTTTTTCTCAAACAAAAAAGATATAAATGAGTCAAACTTTTGATCAGTCACACAAATGAGCCTTTGTTTTCTTAAAGTTCATGACATATTTGAAATTTTTTCCTTTACTATTAAAAACATAAGAGAGATGAGGACAAAAGGGAATCATCTACACAAATACGTTAAAACTTTTACATTAAAAGCTCATCGAAAAATACACATTACTCAATTCCCCAAAAAGTGATGACAACAATGTACGTGAAAAATACAAAAACCAATGACTTTCTATAAATTATCACATTACTCCCACCGTCCAACAAAAACTATAAATAAAAGAATAATTTTACTATATTATCCTTTTGAATATAATAAATACAATGTCTTAAAAAATATAATATGAAAATGACTATAATTAATGATAAAGGTAAATTAGGAACTAAGTGTAAAATTATTCATTGATTTCATAAAGTGGACAAGTACGGTTGGACATCCCAAAATAGTATGTATAGTGGATAACTATTGTTGGAAAGAGGGAATAGTTTTTTAAAATTTTACTTTCTCCGTACAACAATAATTTGCCACTATACTATTTTGGTATGTCATCGAAAAAATACACGTTATATAGTTAGTAGATTCATGTTTTAATTTGACTAAAAAAAATAAAATGAAGGATGATCGCTTTGTGGAAGTCGATATATAAAGGAGCTCATAAGATTGTGCATTAATTGTGTACTAGTGAATTCATCCGCGCTTCGCGCGGTCATCAAAAACACAATAATTTACTAAATATTATTTGAATAGAAGAGATATTATACATATAAAGAGTATATATTTATGTATATTTAATAATTTTAGTTGAAATTTTAAATAATTTTGAAGAGTTTCTTTCTTACATAAAAAAAAGAATATAAGATAATTATATTATACCTTTCTATAGATGTATAATTTGGTTCCATAGAAAAAAAACATAATTTTTTTCCATGTAATCATCTTCTTTAGAAGTAAAAGAACCTCTTGTAATTTATAATGATTTTAAAATAAATAACATAAATACACTATTTTTCAAAGTAAAAACAAACAATAGAAGAAGAAATAAATAAATATACTTTTAAGGAATAGATTATATATATTGGGGTTGTTAAATATAATTAATATACTTTTAATGTAAATAAGTAATGGTTACAATTAAATAGTGAGTAATGTTTTTAAAACTTCTACGTACCAATTAACTTTAACGAAGAATAATGATTTTTATAACGTGAAAAGATATAATTAACATTCTTGTTCTTAGAAAGTCAGTCAACTAATTGTTATTAAAATTTCAAAACATTATAAGCATGTAAGCCAAAATGAACTCAAACAATGGTGACCCAAAATGCCCTCTTCTCATAATTATTCTATATTTAGGCTATTAATTCAGATACAATAAATATTTGACTAAATATACATACATCATCTTCTTATTTTTGAATTTTAGAGATAAATCTAGTACTAATTGATAATCCCCCAGTATAAATACTAATTTATAATCCCCCAGTATAAAACATACTTATACTTAGTTAATACTTTATGTTATTCATTTGTGTTGTTAAATTTAACTTTATTTATTTTGATCTTTTCTGCCCTCTTCTAACCAAATATGAAATGTAATTATGTTTAATGAATTGAATTTTGTAGAAAAATAATAAACAATACAACTTGACCATATGATGAAAACGTAAGTTATACCCTTTCTTTATAATATCAATAACAATGATTGTGTCTCAATTATTTCAATTAATATAAATGTTTCTTCTTTGTGTATATAAGCTTTTTTAGAATTACCGCATCATCTCTCCCTCCATGTTATTTATATTTATCTTTTTAACTTTGGCATAATACATATATTGGACCTTAAACTTGGCTTCAAATTTTAACTTTGACCTCCAACTTTCATAGTGCACAAACAAGCACTTTAACTATCCAACCTTTTAATAAATAAACACGCGATTTTTGGAGCCAAGAGCGTGAAATGCAAATGCTGCCACGTGTATTAGTGAGCCACTCAATGGCTACCAACTAATTAAACACTTTTACACGTGCATTTTTGAACTAAAAAAAAAATAAAATTAACTAAGGGTAGAGTTGTCATTTCAGCATTTTTTTATTGTTGTAGGCCTCAAAAATCACTCCTAACTCGCGCAAAAAACGTGCACATCACGCGTTTTGCCAGGTAAGACACGCGTGTTTATTTATTAAAAGGTTGGATAGTTAAAGTGTCTGTTTGTGCACTATGAAAGTTGGAGGTCAAAGTTAAAATTTGAAGCCAAGTTTAAGGTCAAATATATGTATTATCCCTATTCAATTATATACAAGTTTAAGAGTTTACCATGTGCACACCCAAAATTAGAGGACATAAATGTCAACTGAGGTCAAATTAATAGGCACGTTTATATTGGGTAATAATTCAAGTAGGAAACTCACACAACTCTTAATAATTCAGATATAAAACTAAAAAAATTGAGATAGTTTAAATGTATTTTTGACCCTTTAACTCTTTCGTTTGGTAGCTTTAAGAACTTACGTAATAAACAACAAATAAAAATTGCTTTATTAAATTATTCTTTAAGCAATTAATTATAATTTTAAAATTGATTAGTATCAGAATTTTAACATAATTAAGTTACTAATTTGAACCAAGAGAAAAGATTTATAAATTTTAAACTTGATTTGCATTTATAGCAAAATTTCAAACATAATTAAGATAAATTCGTGTGGAAGTGAATATCTACTCTAGTATTTTATAATACTAATTTTAACTAAAAGAAATTATAGACTTACAACAATAAGAAGTTCCTATAAAAATTATACATAAAAAGCATCATAAAGATTCACAAGAAAGAAATAATACAATACACATATCAATGCGACTTTAATCATTAAAATTTAAAATAGAAGGAAAAATAAAATCAATACATAATTGTCTAAAATTTTGTCATATCCACTTCACAAACCTATCAATATTGATGAGCTTTTTTTTCTTCAAGTCAAACAAAAGCAAAGAGGCATCACTCTTGTTGATATTTACTTCACAAATCAATCACTATTCAAAAGCTTTCTTCATATAAAAAATAAATTTAAGAGGCATCATAGAGATACATAAGAAAAAAAAAGAGAAAAAGAAAATAGTACAATAAACATATCATTAAAAAATAGAAGGAAAAGGAAATCAACACATAATTATCTAAGCTCTTGCCAATATCACTTCACAAGCCTATCACTATTCAAAAGCTTTTCTTCTTCTTTTTTCAAGCCAAATAAAAGCATAAATATGATACTATAGTGAAAATGAAGGGTAACTTTGGGTAGAATGAAACAAAATATGAATTTATATAGAAAATAATGGAGGAATATCATAAGGTGTCTTAACTTTCATAATTAATATTTAAGGGTTATGAATATGAAAAGTTGGAAATTATGAGATTTATAACTATAGCATATTATATCTAATAAAGAAGATATATTATAGTGGAGAAGGTTATGAATATGAAAAGTTGAAAATAAAGAGAGATATGAATATATGCACATTATATCTAATAAAAAAGATATATTATAGTGGGAGATGAAAAGTTTAGTAATTGAGTATAAAGTCTTTATGAGATATTTAAAATAAAATAAATAATTAAATAAAGAAAAATGCTCAAAAAAAGAGAAAATTGATAAATATGAATGGAGGCCATAGAGAGGTGCCACATCACCTTCTCTATGTTCCTCCTTTATATATAGAGAGAGATTTTTTCCCTTTTGTTTCAATAATTAAAGTCATAACTCGTAACAATGATATTATTATTGGCATAATATATAAACACGATCCTTAACTTTACTTCAGTTGGTAACTATGACCTTTAACTTTGAGTGTGCACAAGTAGACACTTAAACTTGTATAAAATTGAACAAATAGACACATTCGTCCTACATGACAATTTTGTGTACTACATGGCGTTCTATGTGTATTATGTCACGTAAGACATGTGTGTCTACTTGTTCAATTTTATATAAGTTTAAGTGTCTGTGCACACTCAAAATTGGACGACATAGATGTCTGTTGAAACCAAACTAAAGGGCATATTTATGTATTATGCCTATTTTTTATTTTGTACTTTATGAGTATGAATTTTTGATTGTCACCGATTTATACTTGTGGTTCAATATTATAACTTAGGACTTTGTAGGAAATCGCTAACTACTGACCATACATTTTCTTCTGTAATATCAATTAGGCAAAATACATAATTGACCATACGTTTTCTTCTGTAATATCAATTAGGCAAAATACATAAATAGGACTCTTAACTTGGCTTCAAATTTTAACTTTGACCTTAAACTTTCAAAGTGAATAAAGAGACTCTTAAATAAAAAAATACTCGAATATTGCGGCCCAAACACGTGAAATGCAGACGCTCCAACGTAGATTAATGAGCCACTCAATGGCAGCCAACTAATTAAAAAATTTACACGTAGATATTAGAATTTAAAAAAAAACTAAATTAATATTCAAATTAATACAATGGTGAAACTGTTCCATTTTACCCTATTTCTCTCTCAAAATCGCAAACCCCTAGCTGGGCATTTACAACCAAAATCGTGAATCAAGAGAAACATCGTTCAAGATTTGTGCTAAAAGTTCATATAATCTAATGTTTATGTAACATCTAACAATTTGAAATAGCTAAGAAGAGGCTTGAAATTTGAAATTGTTCATCTTCCTCAATTTAGTCCAACTATGTATAATTTTGCCCTTTTGAAAGTTGATTTTTGATAGAAGGTAGAATCTTTGCTTAAATTTGGATTGTTTGCAGACCAACGACCTGTATTGTTTGCGGACTAAGAAGTCTTCAATTATAACTCTTTTCCCACAATGATAAAAACAAATTAGAAGACATTTGCACTAAAAACGAGTAGGATTCATGCTAAAGAGAAAAAATAAAGCTTGATTTGAAAGAAGAGGAAAAAATGAAGATTTTGATTAGAAAATATACAAATATATATAAAAGGGATTCATTAAGGGTATAATTGTCATTTCAACATATTTTTTTACTGTTGTAGGCCTCGAATACACCCTGGGCGGGACCGGCACTCGGAGACCATTGCTGGCCCCAAGCAAACCCCTGGCCTGGCTTTCTTAACTCAGCGGAAACTTAACTCAACAGTACAACTTAATGCAATGAAAGGTTATAAAACAACCAACTGATGCATAACGTGCCAAAAGGGAGCTCGAGTCTCAAAATAGAATATTTACATAAATACATAGATGAGAGACTCAATACTAACTAACTGACTGTCTATGAAGCCTTTAACACTCTGAGATGGATGTTGGAACAGACCCCGCAATATCCTAATAACACAAAGCTAAAAGAACAAAACAATTGAGTCCTCTGGAAGCAAGGAGGCTCACCACTGACTCTAGAGTGCTCAGCTGGATCAACGGCGTGCAGGTTGCTGATCCGGGGTACCTGTGTCTGCATCGTCATAAGATGCA
>NW_006239871.1:26203-26526 GCF_000226075.1 Solanum tuberosum
AAACAACTAGGGAACATAGGTATAACACCTAGGAACATGCATGAGAAGGCATGGAAAGAATGGGAAAGCTTGGCGCTCTTGGCGCTCTGAGAAGCGCGGAGCGCCAGGCCAAAAACTTCAAAGAGGGCCTGCTAGCGCTCTGAGTGGCGTGCCGCCCCAAGGGTTGGGCTTCAGAGCCCCTCTTGGGGCGCGATGACAGGCGTGACGAGCCAATCTCCTTGCCCAGAAACTCGACTTTTCCCCCTCTTTTCTTCAACTCTAAATCATCCTTACTTCAAAGGATCTAACCCCAAACACTAAGGATCATCATATCCCTCAACATA
>NW_006239871.1:26729-28667 GCF_000226075.1 Solanum tuberosum
CACCCAACACTAAAAGCTCACATACCTTAATAGGGATCACCCCCGACGAAAGTCCACGTTGATCTTTGACGGAAACTTGTTGATCTCCTCTTTCTCCTCTTCTTCTTCTCCTTCTTCTCTTCTTCTTCTCAAGCCCTAGATTTTTACTCTCTTAAAATGGGACAAAATGATCCAAGTATCAGCCCTATACAACAATATAATCCCATTTGTTCATCTTCCTCAATTTAGTCCAACTATGTATAATTTTACCCTTTTGAAAGTTGATTTTTGATAGAAGGTAGAATCTTTGTTTAAATTTGGATTGTTTGCAGACCAACGACACTGGAAAGAGCATTCCACAAGCTTCACAACCATAACTGGAACTACTCCGTCTTCAATTATAACTCTTTTCCCACAATGATAAAAAAAATTAGAAGTCATTTGCACTAAAAACGAGTAAGATTCATGCTAAAGAGAGAAAATAAAGCTTGATTTGAAAGAAGAGGAAAAAATGCAAAAACTCACCTTTTCCATACTTGGCCAAAAAAATTCCAGATTTTCAAATCCTTCCCAAAAAATGAAAATTTTCAAATTTCAAGCCTCTTCTTAGCTATTTCAAATTGTCGGATGTTACATTGTAGGCCTCGAAATTTACTCCTGACGCGTGCAGATTGAGTGTATATTACGTGTTTTGCCAAGTGAGATTCGTGTGTTTTTTTATTTAAGACTTGGATAGTTAAAATGCCTCTTTGTGCACTTTGAAAGTTTAAGTCAAAGTTAAAATTTCAAGCCAAGTTAAATGTCCTATTTATGAGTTATGCCAAAAAAAATAACTCATAAACATGCCCTTTAATTTGATCTCAATTTACATTTATGCCCTCTAACTTTGAGTTTGCACAAGTAAACACTTAGGGGTCGTTTGGTACAAACATTGACAATGCAGAGATTAGTAATGCAGAGATTAGTAACGCATGGATTAGTAATGCAGGGATTAGTAGTGCCGGAATTATTTTTTGTCAAGTGTTTGGTTCATTACTTTCCACTTAATCTTGTGTTTGATTTAAAACTTTACAAAAAATTGCTTTCCTATTATACCCTTATGTTATTATGAGATTGTTAATTTCATGTAATTGGGTCAAAGTAGATAACCGCCGGACAATATTATTTTTTTGTAGGATTTTCTATTCCATTTACCAAGTTAAGTCAAATATATATATAAATTATTATTAATTTTAAGGTGTGATGTACCACTTTTAAGGAGATCATTAATGGCACGGTGTATTTCTAATTTTTTGTTGGTCAAGTATATCTTAAACTTAACATAGATTTAAGACTACTTAAATTGTTCAATACCTAAAGCTTGTTTTGAAAAAAAAATTAAAAAAAAAATAGTTCAAGTGGTTAATCATTAAACTATCTTGAATAAAAAAAGTCAAGAAAAATGGAGATTTTTTTTTTAGTGAAATCATTAAATTACACAATACGAATTTGGAGGATTAAAAAAGAACATTTATAACCATTTCAATTTAAATAAAAAGGAAATTAAATTACAAAAGAAATTTAGGAAAAGGAATAAGGGGATAGTTTAGTCATTTAGGGATCTTATCCGAGGTTTGTTAAACCTTGGATTAGTTATCCCTCCATTTTCTAGGGATAAGATAAGACCACATATGGGGGATACGAAATTCATGGATTAAATTAAATAAAGTAATCAAACAATGTATTAGATGGACTAAATTTTAATCCATGGATTATTTTATCTAATACCGCCTACCAAACGGGTCCTTAAACTTTTATAAACTAGAACAAATAGACACATGAGTCCTACGTGATGTAATACACATAGGACTAAAATTGTCATGTAGGACGCATGTGTCTATTTGTTCAACTTTACACAAGTTCAAGTGTATACTTGTGCACACCCTAAGTTGGAGGACATAAATATAAAATGAGGTCAAG
>NW_006239871.1:28994-29563 GCF_000226075.1 Solanum tuberosum
TTTTAACTTGACCTCAATTTACATTTATGCCCTCTAACTTTTGAGTTTGCACAAGTAGACACTTAAACTTTTATAAAGTAGAACAAATAAACACATGTGTCCTACATGACATCCTACATAACAATATGGATCCTATGTATATTATGTCACATATACTCATGTGTCTACTTGTTCAACTGTTTACTGAATGAGACCACGTTAAAAAGCATATTTATGTATTATGCCTATAAATAAATATATAAAGTCACAACCGTTCAACACAAATACACAGTTTGGCCTATGGGGGAAAGTGGAAACATGACATATCCATCTCCCCCACTAAGAAATTGGAAGTCTTCCTCATGAGGGCCCTTCATCAACTTGCAACTTTCCCATCATGGACCAAACACAAGTCTTCCTTTGGTTTGGGACCCTAAGGAGTAATATTGGTAATGAAAAGTTCACAAAGCTTCAATAATTGCATTTACTCAACAATAATTGTGAAGTCTCAGCTAATACACAAATGTCTAAAGGAAACTCTCAGCTTAAATATTTCACATTAATCCTTCAAATCATCTTTCTGCAAACAT
>NW_006239871.1:29645-35679 GCF_000226075.1 Solanum tuberosum
TTCTGCTTGTGGCGATATCCGTAACATAAGAGACCCTTTTCATTTAAACACCGATCCAAAATATTGTCATTTTTCAGGATTTGAATTAGCTTGTGAAGGTAACCAAACAGTTATATGGTTATTCTCCATGAAGTTGCACGTTCAAAGCATCGACTATGATAATCAGAAAATTCACCTGGTAGATCCGACTTTACAAACACAAGATGATCTATGTTCTCTCATACCTTCTAAGCTTACCATTCAAAAATACAGTAGTTTCTTCAACTCATACTATTATGCATCAGAGCATAGAAAGCCCGCGCCCATTTTCATGTTCAAATGTCCATCTTCTGTTAATGATTCGACATTTGTGGAAATTAGTGGCTGCAAATTAAGCAGATACACTTATTTAAAGATTGGAGAGATGAAAGTCTCTGAAGTGAGTGATGGATGCAGAGCAGAATTTATAGGCTTCACCTCATGGCCTAATATTCACAACATTTCCCTTTCTGATTTTCATCAAGTAGTTCTCTACGGATTTGAGTTTTCTTATTCTTCGTGGGGTAACATTTTTTTCTATCCTCTATACGTAAGAAACTATGAATCACCATGTCATCTAAAAACTTAAGCGGTTAGAGAGAGCACACTTTTATTATTTAATTATATTCTTAACATTCACTCACTACAGTTTCATTTTTGCACGTCTTTGTAGGTTTATTGGATTTGATTTCCGGTGAGGACTCAAGGCTTTTATCTACATATACTTTTAACTCTCCATTGATTTCTCATTCTAAAATATTTGCACTTTAATCTATCCAGATATCAGTAGTTGGCTGATTCTGTTTTTCGTGTGTAAGCTCCTATATATCCTTTTAGCAATCTATATGTGTTTTATCATCTCTATGGTTCGTTATAACTTCTCAAACGTGCAGTGCATTTGGGAGCAAAATTTGTAATAGGCCTTCCGCTGGTAATTGCATTTCTGGTGTACAAATTCAAAAGGAGGCATTTGTCAATGTACGATACGATTGAAGGCTTTTTGCAAACACAAAACAATTTCATGCCAATCAGATACAATTACTCCAACATAAAGAGAATGACAAGAGGATTCAAAGAGAAATTAGGCGAGGGGGGGTTATGGAACTGTGTACAAAGGAAAGCTTCAAAGTAGAAGGGATGTAGCAGTGAAGATGTTGAGCAAGCCTAAAGCCGGTGGGCAAGATTTCATGAATGAAGTAGCTACCATCGGAAGGATTCATCATGTCAACGTGGTTGGACTCGTGGGGTATTGCGTTGAGGGAACAAAGCGTGCTCTTGTTTACGACTTCATGCCCAATGGATCACTTGATAAGTACATCCGTACCAGTCAAGAAGGAAGTCCTCTGTTAAGTTGGCAGAGGAAGTATGACATTATTCTTGGAGTGGCTCGAGGAATTGGGTATTTGCATCGAGGCTGTGATGTACGAATTTTGCATTTTGACATCAAACCACACAACATTCTTTTGGATGAGAATTTCATTCCAAAGATTTCTGACTTTGGGCTTGCGAAATTATATCCAACAGATAAAAGCATTGTGACTCTCACGGCTGCTCGTGGAACGATTGAATATGTTGCTCCAGAGTTGATTAGCAGAAGCATTGGAGCAATCTCGTACAAAGTTGATGTTTACAGCTTCGGAATGCTGCTTGTTGACACCCAATTTTGACCCTCCCCGATAATAATTAGTTTTGAGCTTCTTAATTTTCAAAACGATTTAGAATAATTAGCTTTATAAAATTCAAAATAATTTCAAGGTTATTTTAAGTAATTTCAATCGATTTTTATAGTGTTTTGAATAACCAATATATTTCATATAATTATATACGTAATTAGTATATTTTATAAATGTTGGAAAATAATATCAAAATATGTTTAAATAAATATTCTATTCAATTAGTTCTAGTTTGAACTATGGTTTTAATTTTGGATTAATAAACTTATAGGTAAATCGATTAGTTTATGGTTAAGTTAATTATTCTATTTCGTTAAGATTTAAGAACTCATAAATTAATTCATCTTATTTAAATTGCTAGCCGAACTTATCCCAACTAGACGTAGCATCTTACATGGAAATTTGAATCGTACATGGTGTTCTATGTTTTTCTCATTATTTCAACCTCAATATATTTTGAAGACAAAAAAAAACACCTCACATACAATATTATTTGGTCAGTTGAATCATAAGATTCACTTATTACTATTCCTACAAAGTTGAATTAGCTCTTGAGCAGCAGCATCCATCTCTTCATCTCTTATAGATTTTAAATTCTTGCTTATATCTCTCACTTGATCCCTCAAATTTTCCCCTGTTTTCCCTGTTATGACACCATTAAGAGTTTCCGCAATTTCTTCTCTGTGAATTTTCCCATCATCATCTCTAACACTCTCCACCGCAACTCCCAATTCTACGATCAACCTAGCAATCATAGGTTGATCAAGATGAATAGGCATGGCGATTATAGGAACCCCAAAATCTATACTTTCCATTGCTGAATTCCAACCTCAATGACTTATAAATCCTCCGGTACTTGGATGATTTAGAATTCTTGGTTGTGGTGCAAATTTGTCCAAAACTCTTCCCCTTTCTCCAATTCCCAGCTATTTTTGCTGCCTTCAACCTGTATTTTCAAATTTGGGCCTCATATGCATATTTTTTTACTTGTATATCACTACTTTCACCATGTATACCAGTGTATACAGCTGTATACAGGCCATATCTCAGCTTGTTTTCAATTTTCCGGAACCTGTTTCAGCCTATCTTTCACCGCAACTATGAGGATGACTCGAAACGACTCAAGGATATGCAAGAGTGGAGTCCAAGTGACTCGTTCTAAAGATTAGAACAAGGGAAAAGGTCAGATCAATCCAAATACTTAGGAATGCAAACATGTGAAGGCGCAAGAATGAATTCCAGATTACAGATAAGATATGATTCTAAGATGACAAAACTATTTTGTGATTTGGTTCAAAAATTCCAACAATTACTAAACAAAATTCAACTATTATGACAGAATCTAAATTATCAAAACCAATTACTACATAACTTAGCTAAGTAAGATGAAGTCAACAAGATGTTTTCACAACATCATTTACCAAAAAAAAAACTTCCACAATGAAAACTAATGCAAACCCAACAGTAATAACACAAAATAAAATAAATCTCATACCAAAACAAAAAGAAACTTTATAAATGCATACTGTGAACCTTAAATTGCTATATGAACAACATATACCTTAGAAATTTAAAGCATTTTTATGAAAATTTTACTAGTACAAGCAACAGGTAAATATGTATTGATATGAGATGCCGAGAAGTTAATTTTTTAGGCTATTACAATATTCATATCTCAAAGAAATCCAAAATCGATGCACCTTTATTGAGCATGATCTCCAAATAATCCATACACCAAACTCAAGCAGTGAATACAACAAACAATGTGAAGAGGTGTAACAAGTCACTAATTATAACACTTGAAATCTGGAAGAAAATTGCTACTAAAAAAAAAAGGCAAACCAGAACACACATCATCAGGAAAGAAAGAACGAGAGTATTACCTTTTCTTGAGCAGCGAATCCGGGACTCGAGACTCCGAAGACGATTCCACCACCACCCTTGAACTCCGGCGAGCTCCGAGAAAAAGCTCGAAAGAACAAAAAATAAAATCAAAAACTAGGGGTCAAAGTTCTGTTGATTCGGTGGTGTTATAAGAACACTGTTCTTTTGCCTAAAATCGTCCTTCCTCCTCCATTTTTTCCAACTTTTTGAATGGAGATGAACACCAGCTTTTATAGAGGGGGGTGAGGGCTGAAAATGGGGGGGAAATCGGGTAGAACGGAAAAGGATTTCAAATTTGAAATTCAAAAATCCTTTGAGGATAAGGTTGGGACGGCTGACATTCGTACGAATTCTCAACAAATTCCAACGGCAAAATGAAGAGAGCCGCTTGATTTGAAGAGCAAGGACGAAGGAGCGATGAGATGCGGACACGCTGACTATTTGAGAATACTCTCGTACGAATGGATAAGGAAGAGGACAAGGGCTGGTCTGGATTCGGGTCGCGGTTCTCATTTTTCTGGGTTTTGCATCGCTGGAGAAGAAGACAGAAGGGTACTGTTTTGGTATTGCTGTACGTATTGTATGTTTGCTGGGTATTGTTGGAATTGAATTTGGGCTAGGAAATGGGTGGGCTGTTGTGATTAATGAATGAGGTTGGGTTAATTGAAGTTGGGCTGGTGTGGGGAATGAATTTTGGCCCAAAATTTGGTTTCAAATGGGTTTAAGGGTGGGGCAAAATGGTAGTGAAAATTTGTAATAGAAAAGGTTAGATTTGCAAATACAAATTTGTATCTATCGAGATACGTACGTCCTCAAAAAGTTATTACTTTCAAACCGAATAAACCAGAAAAACTGAACCAAAACCGACAATAACCAAATCGATGTTTATTTTTCGTTTGGTTTGGTTTTGTTTTAGAAATTTAAAAAACCGACTAGATTGGTTTCGTTTTGGTTTTAATCAATAACCGATCCAAACTGAACTACGAACACCCCTAGTTATGCTTATCAATTAAATGTCTAGGTAAATATATATAAGGTGTAATACATAAAAATATCATTTAACTTGACCTCAATTTGCATTTATGCCCTCTAACTTTGAGTTTGCACAAGTAGAGTTTTTATAAAGTATAACAAATAGACACATGCATCCTACATGACATCCTACATGACAATTTGGGTCATATGTGGTGTCCTGTGTGTATTATGTCATGTAGGACTCATGTGTTTACTTGTTCAACTTTACACAAGTTCAACTGTATACTTGTGCACACCCTAAGTTGGAGGACATAAATATAAAAAGGGGAAATTATGCGGTTAAACAAGCTTATACTACTTAATTACTCATCATAGTTGTAGTTTGCAATAATTACCACTCACAACTAACATTAACCATTAATTATGTGACTGACTTCGAGTTTGTATGATTAGCCACATTTGTATAATTCGCACCTAACAATTCTTCGTTTGATTTGTATTTCTATACGATGGTTTGTATTTGTATATGACGATGATTTTCTGTGGTTTTTCAGTTTTGTCACCATATACATTCAATCTTTTTGTGTATAACTTTTTAAAGTTTGTATAAACGTGTAGTTTTCGAAATTTTTATAATATAATTATATAATGAAATTTGTATAGTATATTATGTATAATTGTTTAAAGCTCATATGTTTATGTTTGTATCAATTCGTTATTTCGAGTTTTATCATATTTGTATAATTCCAGACTTTATATTACTCAATTATACAAAAACACGCGAATTATACAAACGAACCTGTGAATTATACAAACGAGATGCAAATAATACAAATTATTGCCCTCTCTCGTTCGCCTCTCTCCTCCCTCTCCTAATCTCGCTCGCCTCTCTCCTTCCTCTCCTAATCTCGCTCACCAGACATACAAATACATATGTATAATATACAATTATCTAACTGATATACATATACAATTCACCTCTCTCCCACTCTCTTCCCTCTCTTGCTCACCTCTCTTCTCCCTCTCCCAATCTCGCTCTCCTCTCTCCTCTTTGTAACATGTAGCTACGAATCATAATTTGCAAACTATAACTATTTTTGAGTGGCTATATGCGAAAGTTCCCCAATATAAAATGAGGCCAAGTTAAAAAACATATTTATGTATTATGCCTATAAATAAATATATAAAGTCACAATTGTTCAACACAAATACACAGTTTGAGCAAAAGGTGTTGGGTTTAGCAATGTGTGAATGGGAAATAAAAAGAGAAAATGGAAAGTGGAAGAACCAATGAAAATGGGGGAACCAATTTTGGAGGGAAAATGAAAAGTCATTGCAAAAGTGCAAATGAATAGTCATTTTTACCATATTGGTAGAAGAGAGGAAATTGGTGTCCTTATATTAGGAAACACTTCCTTTAGTTCTTAAAGGGTTAAGAAGAAGGTGCCCCCTCGCGCCGTCGTCGTCGCTCGCTCGGCCTCGGC
>NW_006239871.1:35829-36135 GCF_000226075.1 Solanum tuberosum
TCTCTTATAAATTAATTCAGAATGTTAGTTAACTAACAGAATTAATTTGGCGCAACTGAATTTATTTGAAATTCACGTGTAACGGTAATCCTTCCGAAAAGTCGTTACTTTTCCAAACGGTTTTCCTTCCGAAAAATCGTTACTTTTCCCAAAGGACACAATGTTCTGGAAAAAACGAGTCTGAACAGATTTTTCTGAACAGACGCGTTCCTTGCTGCAAATGGCTATAAATAAAAGGTCTTTTTTCGTTTTTCGAACACTGAAAAAAAATTTCCTCTCTGCATACATTTTCTCTCATAAATAAAA
>NW_006239871.1:36434-43514 GCF_000226075.1 Solanum tuberosum
CAAAAGGTGTGTTTGGCATGTGGGGGAAACATGACATATCCATCTCCCTCACCCTCACTAACAAATTGGTAAACGTCAAAGTCTTCCTCATGAGGGCCCTTCGTCCACAAAGCTTCAATAATTGCATTTACTCAACAATAATTGTGAAGTCTCAGCTGAACCTGAGTAATACACAAATGTCTAAAGGAAACTCTCAGCTTAAATACTTTACATTAATCCTTCAAATCATCTTTCTGCAAACATGCCATGCTCGGAAGAGCAAATACTACTGTCCTCCTTCTGCTTGTGGCGATATCCGTAACATAAGCTACCCTTTTCGTTTAAACACCGATCCAGAATATTGCGGAGAAGATCAAGAATTTGAATTAGCTTGTGAAGGTAACCAAACAGTTATATGGTTATTCTCCAAAAAGTTGCACGTTCAAGGCATCAGCTATGATAATCGGACAATTCACCTGGTTGATCCGACTTTACAAACACAAGGACAAGATGATCTATGTTCTTTCAGACCTCAGCTTAATTTCTACCAATACAATAGAATCTTTCAATCATATACGTATACTAATGGATATTATAAAACAATAGCTGAGCCCATCTTCATGTTCAACTGTCCGTTTGCTGTTAATAATTCTTCGACATTTGTGGATATTAGTGGCTGCAAATTAAGCAGATACACTTATTTAAAGATTGGAGAAATGAATGTCTCTGAAGTGAGTGATGGATGCAGAGCAGAATTTATAGGCTTTACCTCATGGCCTAATATTAAAGATGCAGAGAACAACATTTCCCTTTCTGATTTTCATCAAGCAATCCTTTATGGCTTTGAGCTCTCTTATCCGTATTGGAGATTCAGAGAAAGGACAAGTAACGACTTCAACTATATATGATTTTCTCCTTTATTAGGAAAACAATGGATTCACTCACTACAATTTGATTTCTTCATGTCTTTGTAGGTGTTGCTTTAATGATTCTCTGTGAGTAAACTTTTCTCTACATATGCTTTTAATTCTCCATTGATCTCTCATTCTAACTATTTTGCACTTTAATCAAACCAGGGAGCATTCTGTTGCTACTTCAGCTTTTCCCGAGTAAGCTCTTATTACTTATATATCCCTTCATTAAACTGTATGTTATTTGGCTGCACAAAACTTATCATTCCATTGATCATGTGTTTAAATGGCCTCACTAGCATAAAAGTGAGCACGACACAAAAATTCGAAATACAAAATTATTAGTAAAGATGTTAATAGAAATAACTAATTTCTTCGAATCCTTTATACGTCATGATGATATAAGTAAAGATTGTGTACCTTATAGTGTTAAGTATAGAAAGCTGTTAATAGCAATATTTCTGAAAACATAACTTTATTTATTAAACGAAAATGTGATAAAAAGTTGACTACGTGTACAAATAAAATTTAAATCTAAGATAATAGTTACCCGAAGTAAAGTAGTAAGTAATTGGTAGCCATCTTTTATTTATAGAATAATTGGATGTAGACTTCTAGCCAAATTTAATGCAAAGTGACGACTTGTGTGATTGTTTGTTTTAGAAAATTTAGGCACATTTAAAGAAGGTGACTTTATAGGTAATAAAAACTTTTACTAGTGCGTAGAGAGAGAATCTATAAGACTATAATTAAGTAGATTAAAAGAATAGTTAATGGTCGAAAAATATTTGAATTAGAGGTTTTTTAAGTCAATATCATACCTTAGTTATTAATGTTTCATTTTTTTTTCTTAATTATCATCATATAAAATACATCTTAACTATCAGTTATTCATATTTACTATTTGGATTAATCATTATCTTTTGAATAGCAAAAGGGAACAACAGATAGTTAATGTGTATCTTTTTAGTACATGGATGATGATAGTTTAGATAGGAAAAAGGAAATAGATGATAACTGGGATATGAAACTTGCGAAAAAAGGGATAATTCAAGTATGTTTTGTATCATTATCTTTAAAAAGAACTGCTTTTAGGTAAATTTGTAAAAAAATCTCGTATGTATATTTTTAGTTTTGTTCTTAAATTTTATGTCAATGCAAATTATATATCATATAAATTGATACGAATAAAGTACGTAAAGAGTACATTGTAAATAGATTATTGGGTGCTCAACTTGGTTGTGAGCTGGTTGAGTACGTATTGTATATTATTTTATGGCTTTATTATATTCATATAAAAACACAATTTTTTTAGACATAGACGTCTGATTTTTACAAATTGCTACGATTTTATACAAATCAGATGTTCGTGATCTATACAAATCAATTCTCCATAGTAAATATGAGCACAAATATCAAAATTATAGCTATAAAACAATAATATAATTTTTATATTTGTTATTCCTAAAATTTACTCATATATATATAGTGAATCTATTAAGTATTAACGTGTCGTAATTGATTACCCACACATATTAAATTAGTCATAAAATACTTTATTATTAAGAAAAAGACAAAAAGGGTGTGTCAACCTTATCTCTGGGGAATGACTTTTATCTTCAGAAGATTAAAAAATGGGATGCGTGGTCCATAAGATCATTTGGCGAGGTGCACTCCTCAGCATGGGGATTAGGGATCTTTCTAGAAATAAAAACTTCGAGTATGTAAATTATTTTTTTTGGTCTAGTTTGGTAGATAATAAAAAATATAATTGAAAATTTATTATCTTATATATTATTTTGAATCTTATGATTCTACCTTTAATAAAAAAAAAAAATTGAAAACTAGATCGTTTTACACTGTATTTTTGTATTCAGTTTCTGAAATTCATGATCCGAATGTCTCAACAATACTGTGATATGCCCTATTTATAATACAATACTTTTTCAACTTTTATTTGTGTTTTTCTAGCTCTTTCTTGAAGAAAGTAAATATAATTAGGAAAAATTCTTTTGGACAGAAAAGTTTGCCAGAATGGTATCTTACCTATGTTATTTTATTTTTTTGAACATTTTTACCCTTTTAATTTTAATATCTTTTAATTAAATTTTTTAAAAAAAATCAGTATATTTTAAAATAAAAAAATATTATAAATTTTTAAAATTTCTTGCCAAATTCTATCAGAAATGCAAAGTTAAGATGTTTAGGTTGTAGCAACTATTAACAAGAGATATAATAGCCCTTGCACTTTTTTGGCAAAATTTTAATTGTTAAGCAAGTGTGGTCCTTCTTTTGCCATAATTTTGATACTAATATTAATTATGGTGATATTAATAAGTTCCTAACCTCTTGGTTTGGCTGAATAACTCCCAAAAAAAAAAAAAAAAGGGTTGGTGTAAGGCCAGATTTGATAATATCCACATCTTTGTGAGAGCGATTGTTAGTGTAACATTTTAATAAGTATAACATATAAAATTTGCAACAATTTGGACGCTAATTGCATGTTATCTCAAAAGTTTTTCAAATTATAATAATTTTGATTTTTTTCAGAACTTGCGAATACATTATTTCTTCGCCCAGACATAACAAACGATACATAAGTTATGTATCATATACATAATTATAAATTAGATTCATACCAATTTAGGTTTGAAATAATTATAGTTATGTATCAGTAATAACATTTGTACCAAATACATTGTACACAAATAAAGTTATAATGTATCTGATAGAGCTGGAGTGAAGTATACGAATGGTAAGAGAGAAAAAAAAGAGATTTTTTATAATTAATTTAAATGATAGAAATTCTTAAAAATTATATTATCTAAGTCATTTAATTATTTAATTTTCCTTTTAATATTATATTAAAGTCCAAACTATAATTCTTTGTGCTGCATTTTCCATAAGAACATTAGGCATTGTGTACCTAATTACTATTGGAATCAATGCTCATTAATTGCCCATTTTGTTTAATCGCAGATCTTGGTAATGGTCAACCATCACCATTACTTCTCTATTGAAATCCATTATTCACTATTTTTAATTCATTCATTCATTGTTCCACTTCTTTATATCTCGTAACTCATGTAACTTTAGGTTATTCATCTATCCTAGTTATTATTCCGTATTGAGATAAGTGTTTAAAAATACACCTAAATTTTTTATTTTTTTTTTAATTTCATACCTGAATTATTGAGAATGAGAGTTTCATACTTAAACTATTACTTATTAGTTTGAGAAGCACATTTCTGTATTTTATTAGACTCTTTTCATGGTATGTGTACTACACTTTCTCTTTTATTTTAAAAAAATTGTAAAATCACACTCCACATGGACAAAATATTTCACCTTAACAAAAATTAAATAAATTATTAGTATTAGTTAAAGTTAAAGATTAAAGAATTATTATCCCCAACAAATAATATTTTTTATTAAATAAAATGTAAAATATTTTTCTTATTCCACTCCACCACTTCCTCTCTCTCACCGTACCCCCCCCCCCCCCCCCCCCCCCCCCCCCCCCCCCCCCCCCCCCCCCCCCCCCCCCCCCCCCCCCCCCCCCCCCCCCCTTTTTCGTTTGAATTTCTTTTGTAAAAGTATTTAATTTCCTCTCCTTCCAATAATAATTTAGATTTTATTTTATTTTAAAAAAGATAACTCCAATTTTTTTTCTAGTTTTGTGTTAGATATATACATATTTTTAGGAAATTATTTCTTATTACTTGCTGCTGCAAGACCTTTCTAAAAAAAAATCTTTTATTAATGTTATATTCAGTACATAGGTAGAAAAAAATTCCATAAAATAGAAGTACATATTTAACACAAAATGACAAAAATATAAAATAAATAAATAAATTAAGAGCGAAGGGTAAAATAAGGTGGGGGTATAATTTTTATTTTTTAAAAATAAAATAATATCAATTTTGTTTGGGAATGAGTGGGTGGTTTGGGGGGGGGGGAGGCAATGGAGTGGGGTAAGAAAAATAATTAATTTTTTTTGAAATAGTAATACTTTAATCTTCATTTTTTAATTAATAATTTATTATTTAATTTTTGTTAATATGACATATTTTATTCACGTAGAAAGTCATGTGTTAGTTTTTTGTTTTTTTTTAAGGAGAGAGAGTGTTACTACTTACGAGGCGAGAGTATTTATTGTTGTTACAATGATTAAATTATATTAAATATAGAAAAATTATAAATTTATCCAGTATATTAAAATTTAAATAATATTAATAGGATGACCCATTTGTGATTTATGGTATTAGGCATGGACCACTATTTAAGTTGCAAGGCTCCAAATTTAAGGTAGGTAAAATTGATGCTTAAAATTAAATTTTAATAAAATGCTTTAAAACATTTTTGTAAAAAAAATATAAAAAAATCAAGAGAATTGTAGTCTTATTATAATATGTTCATCTAATTATTCTTTTATATATGTACAAGTTTACTGTGAAATTTCAAGTTCAATATTCATATAAAAAAATGTATTTCCTTTTTTTCTTTATAACTTTTTTTAAAAAAACTTCTACCTTAAAATACTCAATGTCTTTTTTAAAAAAAAATTAACGTACAAGTCTATTAATAGAAAAATTTAATTATCTATAAATATTTAGTTATAAACTTAATTATTATCATATATTAATTTAAAACTATTATAAAAATTCAAAACTTCAAGAGATTTTGTGGTTTTATCATAGCATTTTCATCAAGCTGTTTCTTTTTCTTTTTCTTTATATACAAGTTTATTGTGAAATTCAAGTTCAATATTTATTTATAAAATTATATTTTCGTTTTTATAGTTTTTTTCCTTGACTACTTTACGTTAAAATACTTAAACCTTGGGCGGATCCAACATGTTGCATGCGGATTCACAAAATTTAATAATTTTTGCTCAAGTATTAAACATTTTATATTATTTTAATTGTTACCGCATGTCAACTTGAAGTTATTATAGGAACTACAAGTCTATCTTTAAATATTCAATTATGAAATCATTCATTATCGTATATTAACTTGAAGTTATTAATTATAGGAGCTCAAAAAACTTAAAATTTTAGATACCCTCTACTTCAACAAACTCTTTTAATGATGAAAATAATTCGTTATATCTTATATAACTTAAACTTGTTAATATATATTTGCTAAGTGTCAAATCTGTCTACCAATAAAGAACTTATATAACATGTTTCTCCCACATGAGTTGCCCTACAAATTTAAAGTTGATGCCCAACAAATTTGGCAAAATATATTTCTGATCTAGCCACAGGTCACTCAATTTAAGCATGCACACAACACACAATCATGGTATATAAAGCATTTTTTCTTGTTGATTTGGTGTCTGATATTGATATTCATAAATTGTTATTTTCATATGCGATTGTCGATTAATATTTCTCATAATTTTACAAATCATTGTGCTTGAGTGGATTAATTGTGTCACGCCCCGAGCCTACACCCTGGACGTGGCCGGCACTCCAAGACCATTGCTGGTCCCCAAGCGAACCCTCATCCTGGCTGACTCCAAGCAGAAGACTAACTTAAGCATACAAGAGCTTAAAACTAAATAAGAGTTTATAAATTCAACTTTACAAATCTTTAACTCAAAAAAAAACTTTGTATAATAGAATATATATACAACTCGCCATAAAAGGCAACTTTAGTCTTCAAAACATTTAACAAAATAAATGAAAAGACTTCTAAAACTCTACTGTCTATCTATGAAGCCTCTAACTGATAAAGATGGAAGCCGAGACAAGACCCACGACCTCCTAACAACTGATACAACTGAAAGGTAAATGAAATCCTCCAGAAGAAATGAGGCTTGTCATAGCTAACTGGAACTCCCGGATGTATCAACGAATCTCCCGTTGATGATCTTGAATACCTGTGTCTGCATCATAAGAGATGCAGGCCAAATGGCTCAGTACGTGGAATGTACGAGTATGTAAGCTGGAAAGCTAAACAACATAGGCTAGAAGAAAAACTGGAATAAACTGGATAACTTACCTCTTTTCAAACTTTCTCAACTCAAGGAATATTCAAAACTACTCAAACTTACTCAACTCAGAAGATAGTTACTGGACTCAGAGACAGATACTCAACTCAAAGATATATACTCAACTCAAAGATACTCGACTCTTGAATAACTGAACTCAATATAAAGCAATAAGACACAAGCAATATATAT
>NW_006239871.1:43530-43767 GCF_000226075.1 Solanum tuberosum
CTTAACTCAAGGATACTCGACTCTTGAATAACTGAACTCAATATAAAGCAATAAGACACATGCAATATATATATATATATATATATATATATATAAAACTGGTAAAATAGTATCAACAACTTAGTTCGTTAAGGATAAAACGATAATAAACTCAACTTTACTTATATAAAAGTAATATAACTTTTGTGGGAGGTTCTTTACCGACAACCACCACTATGAGCCTTAGTGATGATACAA
>NW_006239871.1:44932-46662 GCF_000226075.1 Solanum tuberosum
TTTTCTTGGAATTAAAAACGAGTTGGTGTGTGGGGGTATGAACCAACCAACACGAAGGATAATAAAATCCCTCAACATACAAGAAATTCAACTAAAAAACACAACCAAATCATGTCCCAAATCAACAAGGGACTTCAACAACACAATTAACAATGTCAACAACACAACCAACAACTCCAAACAACACAACCAATCTTTTCTCAATAATAAAACGAGTTTGGTGTGTGGGAGAAAGAATCAACCCATCCCTATGAACTCACATACCTGATTAGGGATCAGCCCCGACAAAAATCCACGACGATCCTTGATTGCTCTTCTCTTTCTCCTCTTCCTTCTCTTCTTTCTCTCTTCTCTCCCAAGCCCTAACTCTTTACTCTTTAAAAATGAGACAAACTGATCTAAAAAATCAGTCCAACACTTAAATATAACCAAAAGAATTGATCAGGGAAAAGACCAAAATGCCCTTAAAATTTTCGGACTAAACTGCCCTATGCGACTGTGCCAACAGCCCAACTTCCAAAGGGCATAACTCACTCATAAGAACTCGGAATCGAGCAAACTCGGTGGCGTTGGAAAGATCATTCCACGAAAATTACAACCATAACTGGAACTACACTTAACTCATCTTGAGATAGAAGTTATGACTGCTCAAAGTTGGCCAAAAAACTCATTTTTTTCCATACTTAACTAAATTTCCTGATTTGAATTCTTTCCAAAAATGATAAATTCCAATTTAACTCTTCTTGGAACTCAATGTGCTACATCTAGGGACCTTAACTTAACACTCAAGAAATCTTTATTCCTCGGTAAAATCTCACTCCACATGGACGGCTCGAGTCTTAGTTCGAAAAATTCTCTGGGGTGTTACAATATCTCCCCCTTGGAATCATTCATCCTCAAATGACAGCTAGTCTTGGTATGGAAAGGTCTACTCTTACTAAGGTCTGCGTCTAATGGTCTGCTCTTACCATATTCAAGCTTAACCAAATCCTTAGGTTCGGATTCTATACCTCTCTATAGGGAATCTTATCCCAAGACTATAACTCTTTAACACCACATTAAAGCTTAGTATTCTAACAACTCCATGGACTCTTACTAACCACTCCTTTAGATCCAACTAAGGGTTCTCATTTGAATATTTCTCATAGTAAAACCTCATCCTTTTCTTCCTCATTGTTAATAACCTTAAATGGAACTATCCCACCATCACAACACGATAAGAACATCAACCTCCTCTTTTTAACACCACTCCATTACTAAAATGACCTCTGAAAAGATATCTCACAAACTCTTTGAATTCATTACCATCTTAATCTAAAACTCTTGACTCCATTTGTCATATTGGTATCTCCCCCTTAAGTCTAAAGCTATCACTTGAAGCCTATGGACCTATTCCATCATCTCTAAATGGTTTACCTCTTCTTTTAATTTAACACTTGGAAGAAGTTTATCTCATGCCTACCAAACTCTCTATAAGCGGTGCTAAGACCACTTTCAAAGGTGTTTCCTTTAACTTTTTCTGGCTAGATACCCTCTCGGTACACCTCTTAACACTCTTGTGACTTAGTCACACTTCATTGCCCTTATCTAAAGGTTAGGGTCTCTCACTTGTACCACTCCTATCTATTGAAGCTAATCAACTCAATTCCTTACCTTACTTACTCTATGTCAAGTCTACTAGATCAAATCTAAAGACTAACATCATCACTCTCATGTTGCCATTTCTTTTA
>NW_006239872.1:0-11464 GCF_000226075.1 Solanum tuberosum
AGCTTGAGGTAGAATTCTATGCTTGAGGTATGTTGAAGAATATGTTGAACTTTTACAAATGTTATGTGTTTTCCAATATATTACTTTTAACTTATATGTTCTTTGCGATCAGATCGAGCTAGCTAGCGCATACAAATGATGAACCGATAGATTCTCAAGACAACTTTCTCCATAGATTTGTGCCTAATTAAGAGCTCCCCTTGCTGCAGCACCTCCCATTATGAACACATTTTTGGGGCTTGCTTTCAAAATGGAGACATGACGTGGTGGATTGGTAAAATCCTGTTTAGCCCATTATGTGTAAACATACTTTTCGACTAAAGTAAACTAAATTCTAAGACAAAGTAGTAATGTCATTATTTTTCTGCTTCTCCAATTTGCTCTCCTTGTGAAAATCTTCTGGTGTGCTTGTCCTCTCGCCATGACAGACAAACACATTTTAATTTTTATAGATTCGTTAGAACAATTAAAATTTCCTTTGAAGAGCATCAGTAAATCAATTCCGTTGAAGGTATTATCGGTAATTTTGTTTAGTAGTTAACACACTTCCAATAAAGTGCCCAGAAGCAACTAACAACTTTGGGATTACCATCAATAATCATGAGTTCCACAACAACATCCAACAATTATGCTGCACCAAAACTACTACTCTCATCAAAGAGTGCCTACTGCAATCTTAACCCCTTTTATTCTCTAGAATATCTGGAAAAATAGAAATCATGGGTGATTGGATTACGGGCTTCACTTGCAAGGTCAGAGTTAAAAATGCTCACCTTTAGCTCTTCTTCATGGGCTAAATCTAGCTAAAAGTAAAAATATGAAGTGCCTTATGGTAGAAACCGATTCACAGATTCAACTACTTTCGTACTACTAAACAAGGAAACCTTCGGCTCCCTTTGTTTGAATAAACGCCGCTTATTTTAGTTTACATTCAAACCAAAGTAAACCAAGCCTAAGCGGTCTATCCATATTCGGAATTCGGAAGCTACAAGTTTAAAGAGGAAAAACAAAAGGCACAGACCATGAGAGGGAAGTAATTACACTTACAAATCCTATAATTTGCAAATTATGTATAACGAAGTATGCTTCATATTTTTCTCCAGAATAAGATAATACTTATTTCTGACAAAAGTAGAGACATAATATATCTTATTCGCAATAACAACAAAAAAAAAGTGCAATAACCGAAACACCATAAAAATAATTGGGGGTAGAAAGCAAAAGAAAGACAATACAAGAATAAAAGTACTACTACGACAGACACCACTAAGTCTAAACCCTTCGGAAATCAAGAGAACACTCCACTACAACCTTCTACCTTAATCTGCGATATCCATGCTTAAGCATTTTTTGTAATTGATGAAATCATTTTCTTTTTTCTTCTGAGCTATGAAAGGTGAATTAGCTTATGTATTTGCCAATAATAATTTTACCTCATGCACATGATATTTATAAGCCAAAAGTTTGCCTAGAATTTTGTAGAAAGCTTAAAAGTTATGTTGGAGAATGGAGAGACATTCTTAAAATGCGTTTTAAAACACCTTTTCATTTTTAGTATTTAATATAATATAATATAGTTATTATTTAATATTTAATTGCTTAGATATTTTATAACATTTTGAATTAAGATAGGAGTAAAATAGTATTTCAACTTTTACTTTTTTAGTATAATATATATATAGCTAGAAGGATAGTTTAGTCTTTTGTATCATATTTACATATTATGAATACCTCATGTACTTGGTTAATGTATCTATTCAAGATAGTTATTCTTTCATTTTCATGTATGAGTTCATTTTTCTTTTTTTTCATTAACATTTTTATTAAAATGATACAATTTAATATAGTTAGGAATTAATCTAAGGAAGTGCAAAAGTCATCAATATTTTTATTAAAATAATATAATTTAATATTTAAATTAAATAATTAAATTTTTTTATAACATTTTAATTTATAGTAGGAGTAAAACCGTAATTCAACGTTTAACTTTTATTGTTCCCACTTATAGTAGGATATGATAAATGATATATGAATACATGTCACCTTGATTGGTGTAATTTGAATAAAACTTGTACTAAAAGATATTTTCTTCATGTAATTTAGCTTTCCAGTTTCTTGTGGTAAATTGGTGAAGCCTACATATTTAGCTGGGCTAAACATTCATGTTGTGGGGAAACTACCTACATCCCTATCATATATACTAGTAATATTGGCGGCTCTATGGTTTGGGAAATAAGGCTTTTGCATTGGGGGCCTCAAATTTTTATCAAGAATAAATTATGTGTTAAAATTTTTATAGAAAAAATTTGATTATTTATGATAAAAAGTATATTTTAAAAAATATATATTATTTTACACACTTTTATATTTTGTACTTTGTTAAAAATAACAATTAATAGTGAAAAGTGTTGAACGAAGTGAATTGCAAATTCTTTTTTATTTCTTTTTAAATTTTAGTTTTAAACATTACTACAAGCATACTAAAATGAGGTATATCAAGCTATCAACTTTTTGAGTCAAATTTTATGGTTCTAACTCTTATCTTTATTTAATATTTGTCAACTTATTACTTATAGAATTATGTTAACAATTCATATAATAATTGCATCATTGAAATGATGTTTTCAATGTTGAGTTGATAAAAATCTTACCTGAAACTAATAACTGAAAAAACAGTATTAAATACTAATTTTCATCTAAATAGCGTAAGAAAAATAATTTTTGAATAAATACAAATATGAAGTTTTTTTATATTTTAGGCCTCGAACTTTAATAACGTTGAGCCGCCCCTGACTTTGTTTTCCTCTCATGGCTTCGCTTCTTCTTCTAACGCTCTTCCTCTGTTTCAACACCACTGCAATATCCTTTTTCTCGCCTGAACCGGAAGCTAAAACTTACATATTCCGAGCCGACAGCTTCTCTACTTTAACAGGGGTGGCTCAATGCCCTTTAAAGATGAGGCATATGCCTTAAGCCCCCAAAATTGAAGGGCCTAATTTTTTTAGTAATAATAAAATTATCTTACAAAAAAATAAAATAAAGAATGTTTATGATTTTGTTTGAAATGCAATCTGGTTAACTTTTACATATATGCATAATGCTCTTTGAAATATACCCAAAAGTACATATTTTTGAGTTGTGATTGGGCAAATATTAATAACTTTACAAGGTAATTTACAATGGATCAAAATCACACAATTCCCTATGTTGAATGCTGATTCAATATTGACTCTAGTATCATCGATCACTTCAACATTTCTTGACTGGTTATCCCACATAGAGAATTCTACTTTGATTATAGAATCTAAGAATTAAAGTAATTAATAAAGAGTGATTTTCTTATATGAACGTAAACAATTCTAATTCTCAGATACTTATTGAGTTAAATTCAAGCTCCATTATTTACATGCTATTATGTGTCAAAACAAATAATCCCTTGATGAATAATGTAACTAAATAATCATTCAACTTTATTTTGTATCAATAAAATCATTCAACTTTATGTGTCAAAACAAATAATCATTAAACTTTATTTCGTATCAATAAAATCATTCAACTTAATCTTTTGTATCAAAAAAATCATAACTAGATTTATCATTAAAAGGCCAAGATGTTAAAAACTTTGGTCCATATATACTCCTTGCTGTCACCGGACAACAATTGAATTTCATTCACTGTTTAATCTACACTTGTGAGTTTATCATAATTCACCATATAGATTCATTAGGATACTAAATTAATATGCTGATTCAATAAGGAGCATATTAATGATCAAAGTAATATGCTCATTATACACAAGGTATGCTTTGGTATTTCTAGTTATGTAGGGTGAGTAACTGTAGTCTTTGCGGAATGCACATATTGGATATTCCTGCTTGTGATATCACTAATCACAGAAAACAATTCTTTCCCCCATTGATGTTTTTTCCTAACGACCCATTGAATTTACCCTGATTTATTTTGTATTGTAACATATTAATTCACAATAAAATGTTTGTGGTAAGAATATATGATTCATGACCTTATTAGGGGTGTGCAAAGGCATATTAATGACCTAAAGATTAAATATGAATTGAGAGTTAACCATAGAATTAAGTATAGTTTGCATCATAATTAAAGTTGAGTCGACAACTTAAATCATATAATTTTATGGGT
The DNA here is from genome assembly GCF_000226075.1 of Solanum tuberosum. Classification (NCBI taxonomy): domain Eukaryota; kingdom Viridiplantae; phylum Streptophyta; class Magnoliopsida; order Solanales; family Solanaceae; genus Solanum; species Solanum tuberosum. The sequence goes on from NW_006239872.1 coordinate 4,156, forward strand.
ACAGGGTCATGAATCATATATTAATACTCCAAAACATCATTTATTTCATTAATTAATTTACCAACTCTTCTTGAATTAGCCTAACCCAAAAACACAGTCAACAACAACAAACCAAATATAAACAATAAGCAAATCTGAGAAAGGTAGAGTATACACAATTTATTCTTATCTAGAAAAAATATTTTCCAAAGATCCTCGACTAATATAGTTCAAAAAAGTGAATTGTCAGATGCATAGTTTTCCTCTATAATAACAATACATCACAAAGTGTTCCTCTCAAATAAATGTTACTACAACATTATTGGGCGTTATATATAAATAGTGTAAGATTTAATCATCGTAAAAATTTCACTTTGACGTACTGCTAAAGTTTGTATCTTTTTAAAGGTGCAAGATTTGTTCTTCACCTATATATATCCATTATATTGTTTCAAGATACAGGGAAACAAATAATTGAGCTGGGGCTAAAATGTCTATCATTAAAGTAATTAAGGGAGGTCCACATGTTTCATTTTTCCTATTCTTAGTCCACTTTTTTTGTCCCACTTTAATTTATTGCACAAGTGAGACATTATTTCAATCAATTCATTCATTTTTTGGCTTTAAATTTATCTATAAGAAAAAAAAATCACCCAAGTACTTGTTTACATCCCTATTCTATTCAAATAGAGTGAAACGTTGTGGTAATTCAAAAAATAATCAATTAATTAAACTTTTAAAGAATTTTAAGAATAAACGAATTTTAAAGAAGTCGCCACATAATTTTAAGAAAACTAGGAAACCAACAAATTCTAGGTAAGGGGTTCAAGTTATTCCGAAGGAAAGGTGTTAGGCATCCTTCGAAATCCACTATTGTGAGTCCTGACTGAATTCATTTTTTCAATTGAGGAGGAGATAAAAATAAATATACAATTATAATGAATAAGTAGTATACACAAACAATAATAAGAAACATACTGAGTTTGCCAAACATCAATACTATACACAATAATAAAAGTTATAATTCGAACTCCGTTCGAATAGCTTCGATGGAAATAGCTCTGTGTACCTGTAAAGACACTTAGTAAAAGTGTTAGTACTAAATAAATATGAATAAAAATGAATAACTCAAATAATAACTTAAAAATAAAAAATCCGTCTTATATACATGGGAGGCCTTGAAAATCGACGGTATTTATATACATGGAAAACCTTGGAAATCGACGGTAATTTCTTCATCGTCCATTTTTAACATACAACATATATAAACTTAAACTAAATTTCCGTATTTTAAAATGGGAAGGACTCGAAAACCAACGGAGAGATTTTTTCATTGGTCAATTTTAACATATTGTATTTCCTAAACGCGAGATCATATCAAACAAAATGAAAATTAATTTAAAATGGTGTGAAATAACAATGAAACAGTAACTATTTACTAACGAGATAGTTTGCTGGAAAAACTTAACAAAATATGTAGACTTAATCTAAACAACTGATGAATAGTAATTTATTAACAAAAGTAAAGCAACAACCAATAAATGAAACAAACGTAAAACTTGCGGTCATCATAGAGCCCAAAATAAATAAATAAATAAACAAACAAATAAATAACATGATAAGACATCCGAAATGGTTAATCACTAATAAAAAACTAATATGTAAAATCATTAGTCAATTTTTATGCCTTTTCAAATCAATTGGGAACAAATGAAATATAAAACATTCAAAGCAACCAAAGGAAAAGGAAGCAATGACAATAATGAACAATAGCAACATCAACAAATATTATAAAATAAAATTATAGCTAAACATCGTCTATAAAATAAAATAATATTATATCCTAAACAAAGTGAGTAATGACGAACATTTCAATAATAACAAACATGAAAAATATATAGATACTTAGAAAAATAGCTTCCATAATTAAATATTTAGCCGCCAAAAATAGAATTATAACTAAAGCTTAACCAACAAAACATATAATGGTGTTCACTGGAATATGACATATTCCGGCCAGATCTAGAAATAATACTATCAACAATAAACTATTCAACAGCAAATAACAACAAATCAAAGATAATCACAGTCTATAAATGCAACCCAACAGTACAAATTTGAGAAGTAAAAAGAAAAATGGGAAAGAGAGTACTGCACACTGTTCCTGGTGTCATGGTGGTTTGGAGCTTGCTGCTCGCCAGGGTTTGCTGGAAACGTGAACCCGATTAGATCTGGTCGTACTCATAGTGGTCACTGCTTGTTGTTGCTCCGTCGGAAGAAGGTGGGGAATGGGGTATTGGGGCGAGATCTGGGAGGTGTTTGGACGGATGGTTTCGCCGGTGCTTGGGGCTCACTGGTCGCTCGTTGATACTACATCGGAACACCTAAAAATAAAGGAAAATCGTAAAAGGGGAAGGGATCTGGTGTTGTTTAGAGCCAATTCATCGGAGCTTTGAGCTCCTCGCCGGAGCTTCTACCGGAAAAATGGGAAAAAGCAAAGGGGATTTTTGGATGTGGTTGTTTTGGGTTATTTCGGAGTTGGTTTACTCGCTTGAGAAGAGGGAAGGTGAGGGATCTGGTGGGATTTGAGGTGGTGGAGGCTGGCTGTTTTCCGACGAGTTTTGGTCGGAGAAAAAGGGTGGAGGTTTGGGATTGCTTGGTTGCTGTTTGCTGGAAAACGGAGGCGTAATGGATGTGTTTGTTCACTGGTTTGGGGGTCATTTGGTGGTGGCGTTTTGCCTGAAAAAGAAAGAAAATGAATGGGGGTTTTGGGTTGTCGGAGATTGGCCAGAATCCAGGGTTGTGGTGACCGGAAAATTAATGAATAGTGAAATTCATTTTGTGAATAAGTATTTGAAAATTTACAACCCTCATCTAAAAAATAATTTACCATCCTTAAACTTAATAACTAAGAAATACGTTAAATAGAATATCAAAAATCACCCATAGTACAATATCATTATCTAAAAATCATGGGCCGAAACCACTAATTAATTGATTGATTACTTATACCATTTATCATTACCTTAAAAAAATTATCTAAAAGGTAGGTTGACCATTTCATAATAATGAACTTAATCTTTCATTGAAGCTTAAATTGATCATATATTTTGCCAATTGGAAAGCAACTATTAAAGTCAAAAGAAACCACTATTGATCACTTAACAGAGAAGAAAAGAAACACAAAAAACTTTAAAGCCACAATAAATTAAGGTTAAAAACTTAAAACCACTCTAGAAAGTGTAGAATCTACTTGTTTGTGCGCTGTGCGACTGCGATTAATTAGCACATGTATCCATAAATCTTGATTAAAACAAACGACTGCAGGATCAAGATTAGTTTACTATTTACAATGGGCTCATTTGGGTTGGGGCTCCGAACCACATGCTTTCCATCAACCCAAGAAAGTGACCCGAAAACTGCACCCGAATCATTCAACACCAGACTCTTACTATCCGCTGTAATAGTCAGGGCCGATTCAATAACATTGGAGGCCTAAAGTCAAATCATAGAGAGGGGTCCTAAAAAAATTTTGAAAAATCATCCTATATACTTTTATTTAAAATCTACTTTTCTAGCTTTTTTTAAATGTAAATTCATTAATTACTGTTTTATAATTAATTTGTTTTAGTAATTCTTTTTCAATTGATAATATAGCTAATTCATTCAATCTCTCTTGAGACATTGTTTATCTTAGATAAGATTTTATCAATTTTAGTTTCGATAAACTTCTTTCGGCTGAGGCAATGGTTATAGGAATTGTTAACATTATTATATAAGTAATACATGCATTAGGAAAAGAATCAAGTCTTTTTATTTGATTGAGTATTTCCATTAGATCATTATTTTCTACTTGTATTATTTCCCTTAACACTTTTAATTCAAAAAATAAATCTAAACCATTAATATCAGAATAACTATTATGTGTTAAAGAAAGTTCAAGGTTAAGACAATGTTATTTTAAATTCTCATCTTATGCTAAATAATTTACAACAAAAACAAAAAACTTTATCCAAATCTTTAGAGTAAATTAACCATTTTCTTTCATGCTTTTCTCCGTTTGCCAATTTTTGAATATAGTGTGTTGTAGAAAAATGTCTTAAGTGTTTATCATTTGAAAAATCTATAACAATCATTCTAATTGGTCCCTTTTCTACTAATAGATCTCACAATTTTGTTTATGTATTATTCCATTGACTTGGGTCATATATATTTTTAGGGATGCAACTATTTAAATTACTTAGGAGTTCTTGATTATTGGGAACTATGTCACATTTTTCACCAACTTCTTCTAGATTTTCTTCTTGGAAGTTATCATTTAACTCAATTTGATTAGTGACTTGTTCATTTGAAGAACACCCTCCAATATTTTTAATTCAGAATTTTTATTATTTGTTAAAAATCTATCAAGGGCTCCTTTTTGGGATTTTATTTAATTCCTCAAGTTTTCTCTTTTTCTCTCTTTTTGTAAAACTAGAATCATATTTTCTAGTTGACATATTTAAATTAAATAAATTGTAATATTAACTAAAACAAGAATATATATGCTTATGAACTAAGAATATCAACAATAACTTTTTTTTAAGAAAAACTATAAAATAAAGTTAGAATAATAAAACAAGATTCACAAATTTGATAAGTTGATATAATAATATCAAAATAATGGTGTGTTTCTTGACTCCTTCAATAATAGAATGATTGCTTGTTTCTTGAAATCCGAAGAAGATACCCAAAAATAAATTTTGTTCTTTTGTAACTTGAAACTTGTAAGCAACAGTATATCAAAAGATTTTGTAGCAGAGAGTTCAATATTAAGAATAAAAATAATAAAATAAAGAATAAAAAAAGATGAGTATTAAGGTATATAATAATATATGGTTAAAGTCTTGGGAGATAAATAAGGAAGCATGATTTCTCACTCCCGGAAAGTATTCCAAAAATTGTTCATTTCCCTAGATCCTAATTAAAATTAACAGCACTTTACCTTTCTCCTTTTTTTTTTTTGCACGTTTAGTATTCCCAAAAATTGTTCCACCCATTCCTTAATTAAAAACTATCAAACTAACAGTACTTTTACCTTCTTTTTCTTTTTTTTAATTCTTGCATGTTTTTTTTTTCACTTCTTGCACCTTTTTTTTTAAAAATTAAAAGTAAATATAATTTTTTTAAGTATATATATAAGTACCTTTTAAAAAGAAATGGGGGCCCCCAAAAATATGGGACCCCAAGCGGTGGTTTTAATGGCCTAGTGATTAAGACGGCCCTAGTGATAGTTACATAGTAACTCAATTTCAAATCCCAATTTCGTCATTTGGCAGAGTGTATAAAAATATCTAATACGTGTGAATTCACCGCTATATATTTTTGATGGAGATAGTCAGGTCCTTCCCTTTTCTATGCAACGTGATCATTTTTGTTTGTTTTGCTTGACCTATGTGTTCCATCCACATAATTAATAATGGTTTGAAGATGTTTAAAACAATAGATATTTCCACCACGGCTTGCGAAATACTGGTTATTGGTCTGTTGATTTTGAGTTGTATACATCTGGATGCTTTCATGGGTTGGTTGTTTGAGCTAAAGTGCCTCAAAAGTTAAAAATTGTTGCAGTAAAGTCACAAATTTATTGATTGTCACATTAAAGTAACTAAACTTTACCCATTATAACGGTGAAGTCACTAGACTTTGAATTTAACTTGCTTAGCAGGAAATAGAAGTTATGCAAATTGATTCCCTAATTGAATATGTGCACATAATATTTGATTGGTTTGGGAATATTGGGTTATAATATTTATTAATATTTACAAAAAAAAAAAAAAAAGAAGGGTACAAGTTAGAGCGGTTTGGGCGTACAAATCATTATTTAGTCTCATCTTGACTCGGCTCATTATAGTCCAAATAAACTTAAGACATGATTGAGCAACAACCCATTGATTCAGCTTATTCTGACCCATCCAAATTATGTCCAAACCATTCATCGGTCACCTCTAGACATGACTAATAATGTTTTTCAAAGAAGTGTAAGTTCCAGATATGGCAATTGAAGAACCACAAACCAAAACCATCCCAATAAACATAACTTCCAAATATGAAGGCTTCTTGATCTTGAGGTAGCATAGGCATGGTAACAATATCGACACGGTAACGCCCAAAAGCGCGCCCGTAAATGTCATGACATATCCAAAAAATGGAATGGTTAATGCCACAATGACCGTGCTGATGACCAAAAATGTTCTGATGAAGTAGCTCACGATAAATTTTCTCTTTCGTAAAGGTAATTTATCTTCAATAGCCATTGCAATTGGAGAGATGACAAGAGCATATTTTGTTATTGGATTAACGAGTGTCGTATATATCGCAATTTTCGAACTAATTTTCCCGGTTGGGAGATTTAATGTTATTTGTGACATTAAATTTTGTCCATACATTAAGTACCCCATAATTGCCATTGATCCATAGATAATTGTGCTTAATATAAAGCACACAAATAAAACCTGTTTGACAAAGAAAGAAAAGAAAAAGGATTTAACTTATATACATGCCATCAAGTAAAATATGTTTATGATTATTGTTGTAATATGACATGTAGGCTGTAGCAAAGGTATTTATCATTTATTATAAGATAAGAAAATATGAAATGTCATTTTTTTATAATTAGAAATATAATTATTTATAAATTGAAATGTCATTTGCCAACTTTATATTCAATCAAATATTGAACAAAAATATTTTATTTATAAATTGAAAAGTTATTGAATCTCACTCTAAGTTCTCTGTTCCGTATATTTTTGTGTCTTTTTGTATGTTTTTGTATTGTTCTATCTATTTTTGTGGTTGGAGTACTTCTCTCCAACTTCTAAGTATTGGAGCACTTTCTATGTGGCGCGAGAGTAATACTTCCTCTATCTCATTTTATGACGTACTTTAATATAATTTTAATATGTCGTCCCAAAAGAGATGTCATCGATCTTTCAATAACAGAAAAGTGACATAACTTTAAATTTCCTTTTATGCCCTTAATGAAACGATATTCAACCACAACTTCCAAAAGAAATTATTTCCTTTTATCTTAAGCTTTGTATTTAGTTAAACGATACCAAATAAACTGAAACCGAAGTAATACTTATTTATCAATAACTTAAGATATTATTACCTTGGGAAATTGGCTCCTATCCTTCATGGAATTGCATATTGTTGGGAAAACAGCATGACCACAATAACAAAATGTATACATACTTATTGCACTTATTAATCCATCCCATCTCCAAATCACACCTTTTTCTTCAAATCCAATACCATCAATTGCACCAACCCAAAATATTGAAAAAAC
>NW_006239872.1:12257-15006 GCF_000226075.1 Solanum tuberosum
GTTACCAAAAGCAAATTCACCAATATCAGGATATGTATTGATTGATGGTGAAACACTCATGCATTTTTGTAAAAGTAATCCTGTGTAACAACATATAATTGCTACTAAGAAAAGTAGCATCAAACATAACCATCCTCCTTGTGAAAGTGCATAGGATACTGATATTATTCCAATACCTATATGAAAGAAGGAAAAAAGAGTTCAAGTTTTATGCATCTGAGTTAGTGTATATTTATATAGTCAGATCACATATAAGGTGACTACAGATAAATTTATTTATCTTTGTGATATACTCATAGGTAAGACGATAGAAATAATAATAAGTAACATAATTAAAATGTTTACTTTATCGGTGCTTATAACTTCAATTAAATTATACAACAACATATCCAGTGGAATCCTAACAAGTAGTGTTTGAAGAGGGTATTTAGTGTACATGCAATATTATCCCTACCTTATGAGGGTAGAGAGGTTGTTTCCGATACAACCTTAACTCAAGTAAAGCATAACAAAACAAGAAGGAAAAAAGAATACCAGTAGCACCAACAAATAATACGATAACTGAAATAAAAGAAACATCATATAAAAATAAGAAGTATAAGAAAGTAGGCGGAAAAATACTAATACCACTGATAAGGAAAACTAGACAACACGACTATCTACTAGCCTTTTTACACCAATTCACGACCATCATGTCCTCCTATCTTGATTCTTGGATCATATCTTCCATAAATTAAGTGATTATGACTTATTTTTACTTTTGGGTATGTCTTGAAAATAACAAAAAAATAAAATAAAATAATGAGATGTTACCTGATAATGCATTAATACCATTGAAACATGTTCTAAAGAAAGAGGTTCCTTTACTAGGCTCCATAATTTGTGGAATCTGATTTTGAGTCTCTATTTTCTCCACACTATGGGATTCCATATTATTTGAGTGCCAAATTAACATCAAAATGCTAGTTTATATATTGGATTTTGGCAAATATACCTAGAATAAAAATATTCTATCTATATATTTTTAATTAATAATTCAAAACTCAATCAATAAAAAGCTATAGATTCTCAAACTCATGGAGATGTAGGTGATGGCGTTCTGCAAGGGGGCGCTCAACCACTTGATGGTAAGGAGAGGGACGTTGAAATATTTTGTATTTCTCACTCTTTTTAATAGCTTTAAAAAATTATGTATATTTTTATATTTGAAAAAAATAATAATTTAATTTCTCATTTGATTATTAATGACACTGTAATCCCCATGATACGCTAAGAAGCAGGACTGACAAGTTTCTAGATCAACAAGCTTCTGAACGAATTAACACCCAAAAGAAGTTTGTTCATCCTATAAGGTAAGTTTTGACCCGCTAAAACTTTATTCGTGTATGCCTATTCATTTTGGTATTATATTTAAAGAAAATTTTGTCCTATTTGGTTCCGCTCTGCCCTATTTCATCATATTCTTCTATACGGATATCGTCGTTAAATATGTATTTTTAGAAGCAATTTACATTCTTTGTAAATATCTCTAAAACCTATAGCGACATTGAATCTAATGGCAATTAATAAATGTTGATAAAAAATATTATCACTCTTTGTTAATGTATATATTTATTACCGCTAAAAGATATTTTTTATTTCGATCGTTAAGGAAGACAAGGTTCTTCTAATTCTAGGATACCTATACAAAATATACCTATTAGTCTCTTATTATTTTCTTCTCTTTATTTTTCATTATATAATTTTCTATCAATTGTTTTTACTATTCAACTTTTGTATTGAAACATTTAAATCTAATATGTAAGTAATAGTTATCTATGTTTTTCATTAAAATAATAACTCAATTTGCACATGCATACACTTACTACTATAATTTTAGAAAATAGTTTGCATCCATTAAAAATGTCCTTTAGAATCAAACCTCATTTATACTAAATTAAAGTCTCAATTTGTATGGGAATTTCTTTTTTGTTAATTTTGGAATATATCAATCCACACGTTTTTGCACATCTTTATTATAATGAGTATCTTATAGTACTACAATACTAAACTTTTAATTAATAATAAACAAGAATGGATTCTATCTAGTACAAAAATTAAAATATTATTTTACATAAAGCAATTTGTTGGACATGAAACTTGACTCTGGTTCTTCCTCTTTATTAAGCAACGTTAATTGGATATGAAATTTTATTGCTTCAGCGGTTTCGGTAATAGTTTAGATTTTTCCATTATCAGATTATTGATTCTTAACGGTTTGAGGTATTTTTTTAACGGATTAATTAAATAATAACCCGATCGAAAATTACAATAAATTATATTTATATCATTCGATATATAAAGTTTTTAACTAAGAGTTTATTTTCATTTTTTATTTCTAGTTGTCTCAAATTCTCGATTACTCTACAATGTGTCTATGTTTATACTTTTGAGAAAGATGCAAAATTTGTCAAGTCATGTGCATGGTTAATTTGGTTTGTTACCTTGTTTATAAGTGATTTTCTGTCACGCCCCGAGCCTACACCCTGGGCGGGACCGGCACTCGGAGACCATTGCTGGCCCCAAGCGAACCCTTGGCCTGGCTTTCTTAACTCAGCGGAAACCTACTCAACAGAATAACTCAATGCCATGCAAAGACATAAACAACTTAAGTGATACACATTTGGCCAAAAAGGCAACTCGAGTTTCAAAATAGAATATTTACATATATACATAGATGAGGGACTCAAGACTAACTGACTGACTGTCT
>NW_006239872.1:16708-33029 GCF_000226075.1 Solanum tuberosum
GCTGTTCAAAGTTGGCCAAAAATTCACATTTTCCATACTTAGCCAAAATTTCCAAAACTTTAAAATTCTTTCCAAAAATGAAAATTTCAAATTCTAAGCCTCTTCAATTATTTCGTATTGCCGGATGTTACATTTTCATTGACTTTTTTTTGTCAAATCTTAACGGTTAAATCGAGAACCGATCAATAACTGATACCTGATAAGTTAATACTTGATGGTTCTATAATACTTTAGCATATCTACGAACCGATAAATTAAACTTTAAAATCGAATCGATCGCTGATTAATCAATCTGTGGTGCTAAACGTCGATTCAGAAGAAGTCACAAGCCAATCTTCATACACTAAAAGTTTAACTTTTTATCACATTAATATTTTTCTATCTCATTCCAATCCTCTTCTCTATTTTTTGGTGTTTTATATAGTGTTTTCATTTAATTTACATTGAGAATATTATCCTCAAAATATTTTAAATTTTTATACGAATCTACTTTTTTTGCTATTCTTAATTAATATTGGAATATATAGGAAATAATCATTTCGGAAATTCAACGAGCTAGTTTTTTTGACATGAGGGAAATTTTCCTAGTGTTTTTCATAAAGTTCCACTTCTTCCTTTTTATTTAATATAATAATTTGTAGAGAATTGCAAAATTTTCTTTTGACTATGATGTCTTACTATAGGATTGATTTGGTGGACATTTTTTCCTTTTGTTTTTTTTATCAGTGTCCGATACACGTATTGAAGTTCTGATTAATTAATTCGATCCGCGTAAGATTTTCATTTCAAGAAGGTATAATACATAAATGAATTGATTTTGTATTATATTAAATAGGATATATTGTGTCATGTAAGATATGTGTGTTTACTTAGCTTGTTCAACGTTATATAAGTTTAATTATTATCAACTGAAATCAAGTTAAAAGTGTATATTTATGTATTATGCATGGCTTCTTAAAATGTGAATCCAAAAGTATGATTTTGGAGAATAGAAAATCCACATATAGATTCTTTGTGCACTTATTTTCAAGAATCAACAAATGGACAAAGAATAATCCAAAATCTCCATTTTTTTCTCCCAACGTGAAGGACAAAGATAATAATTATGTTTACTAATTTGCTGTTTGATTCAAAACAAAATTCCTAGAATCTTTACTCTAAAAATATGACCTTTGGATTTAATTATCTTCTACGTACAAGTAATTAATTGTTATATATATACTGTATATATATTGTTTTATTAAATGATTATATTCATTTTATTTCTAATTGTTTACTTATTTGTATTTCAAAATCTTGGTTGATTGGGGACAATCTCAAAGTGCCCCCACGTGAGAGGGACACTAAAAGTCGTGTGACTAGAAGACAATATAGAATATGACATTTGAATTTAATTTTAAACTTCTCATTTTATTTTTATCGACACTTTATAACTAATACATGATGGGATATATAGTAATAACAATATTGGAATAATCATATTTAGATAATATATCAAGTTACGATGTTGACTTCTCTGAATATATGTTGGATAGGTGACCCTCCAAAATCATTGATAGATGAATGACTTTGTATTTAACAAGAATGTATGAGTATTTATCACTTACTCCGTTAAGCATAAAGCAGAACACTTATTAGGTTTGATCCATCATTTAGTAATACTTTAGGCCCAATGCTTAATTGATCAACCCAAGTTCATTTAACTTGAAAATAAAATTAGACAAAATTTCGAAAATAATGGTACTTTTTGGTCTTAATTATTTATCACAACGATAATTTGGCTAATTATCAAATGTAGTAATAGTTAATCAATTCGCTTTATATTTATTGTATATGTTCACTTTATATTAGAACAAATTGATATACTGATACAAAGTGAATTGATATAACTCCAACTTTGGCTATTTTCTCATGTACGAGTCCTTTTTTAAAAAAAATTTCTCTTTCAGTATTTATATTGTAGTCCAATTAAATTTGAATTTCCACAATTTTGTATGGTCTATTTCGGAAATGACTCTCCCAACAAGATTGTTTTTGTTCCTACGAGTACAAACCAATACATGCGTCTAGGAATCCCAACTATCTCAGCATCATCCACATTGACCATCACGAGGTTAACTATGAAGAGATTTAGGATAATTTTGGACAAATGATAAAATTTTGTTTGAAATTTTAAAATCTTCATGATTTCAAACTACATGTCATAGTTTATATTATATCATGTTCAAAGCAAGCTTAAAATCTTCATGATTTCACTGATACTATTTCTGTATATCTCATTCTTAGTTTTCTGTTACTACTCGTCCTCTTATGCCTCTATTTTCTTACTATATATCATGTTGTTGTTACTTTGCTTATGTCTTCATAAATGTTATGTTTTTGCTTTCCTTGAGCTAAGGATCTATCGAAAATTGCCTCTCTACCTATCAAGGTAAGGGTAATATCTGCGTATACTCTTCCCTTCCCAGACTTCACTTGTGGGATTATACTGTTATTTATTGTTCATTGAAAGCGTAGATCTTTTCCTTAACAGGAACAGAAATTCTAAGAGAACTTGATGCTGAATACTTATAAGTTGTCCAAGTTGCCAAGAAATAGTTTATAATCTATCTAGAGAAACGTTAAGTTCCATTTCAGGTTCTTCAATCTGCATCATCTAGACACCTTTCGTAATATATGTGTTATGTCAACATTGAGATGTCTAGATGTGCATTCTCGAAGTTGGAATGTTTAGTTGTTTAGTAGAAGGGGTATTTTGAGAATGACAACTTGGGAATGAATGGATGAAAAGGGAACATAACTAGACATGAATTTCAATTAGTTTTTATTTTACATATATATAGTACTAAGACAGGAAGAGGGAACCTAATTAACTAATAAGTAGATGTAATCCTGTAGTTTAACCTCATGATCATGTTAACTAGCTGCCTGTTCATTTCCTTGAAGCCCGCGTTGGTTAGATCACATTATTTTGTTGTTGTTACGGTTCTTTTTTAACTGGCGTAGGATACCTGAATCAATTAGACATCTAACTTGGACATGAGTATAACAAACACTTTAATTTGAGTGGAAACATTATTCTAAAACAAAATTATAAGTTGGAAGGTCCTATATATTGCTTCAGCTATATATCTGAAAAACATTGAAAGTGCTAGATTTGAGAAGCAATAATTTAGAGGGAACAATCCCACAACAACAATATTGTGTCACTTAAATTTCTCTCACAATCATCTTGTTGGGTTACGAAGTGGATTGCTACTCAAAATATTGATAGGGTACCACAAGCAATAACTCCAGCTGAGCAAGATCAAGAACAAGACTCACCAATGATTATAGTATTGGGCTGTCCGTAATATACATAGTGATGTTGTCAACGAAATCGGACACAAATTAAACTTGAATCTTTAGATCATTCAATTGGACGATATTTACATTATGTGCTACTCTATTTACATTGACTCCTCCAAACACCTTTCAATTCCACATAAACTTTCTACATATATCTAGCTAGATAGAGTTTTTGTTAGTGAAAATTTACAAAATAACACAATTACAAGATTACAAAATAAAATCTCTTCAGACTGAGGCACAAATATCTCGCTCCCTTTAATTGGAGATTCAAGTTCACTGCAGCATATGTTTTTATCGGTCCAACACTAGTCCTTCTTTACTTGTCCCCTCCAGCATAATCACAAAAGTGTAACTCAACAAACTCTGGACAAGAATGGAATAATGAGAGGGGTAACCAATGCCCTCTGCACAACGTCCAACATTCACCGAAATCCTAATGGAATAATGCCTATGGGTCAAAATATGCCCTATAGTTACTAAATGAGTCAAAAATGACCTTTTTCAAAATAAATATATATTTTTTTTATTTTTAAACACACCTTCTTCTTAATTAAAATATATTAAAAGAACTATATTCTTGTTTTTTTTTTTTGTAAAAAATTACTTTAACAATAAAAATATAGGACAATTTTTTTCTTCTTAATCTCATGTTATCAATTAAAATAGAATAACTTCATGTACCCTTTTGACGGACGATAAAGATTATAGTATATCCATCATTAATTTTTATTTATATAATGATAAAAAATAATTATAATAAAACAAGAATTTTTTTTATTTTTTATTTTTTTCTGAATTGAAGTAGGATAAATATTTGCTAATTTTTAAAAAATATTATTAGAAAAAGAATGTGTTAAAAAGAAAATCAATAATATATTTATTTTGAAAATGGGCATTGTTGATCTATTTAATAACAATAAGGACATTTATGGACGGAAGTATTGACGGCAAGGGCATTTTTGGACCAAATCATAAACAGAGGGCATTTTTGTTTATTTTATATAGTTTAAGGGCATTTTTTACCCTTTCTCTTTATTTAGTTGGATAAGCTTATATTATCGTATCATAATATTTTATAAATTATGTCGGGATATGATTTCAATTGGTAAAAAAATTATATCTTGTTGGGTATATATTTGATTGTTAAAAGACAAAAGTTAAAGACAAGCCCATTTAAAAGTCAAAACATGCAATTTTATGATTCCTATTTTGTCTGAGCAGTGAAGTGTTACTCCCTCCATTTCAAAATAAGTAGTGTTTTAGAATGGCACTTGTAAAACTTATTTCTCCGGCATTCATTAGAAAAGTTATTTTTTTATTTTTATAAATCAAAAATTCATTTTTTTAAAAATTGCCTATGAGAAGTGCTTAAAGGAATTGAGAATTGGAGTATTATTGGTGCTAAGAAAGAAGAAATAATTAGACATTGAGAATGGACAATATAAAAAGACAATTCACAAGACTACTTTTAGACTAAAGTCATTTATTTTTTTTATATTTTCGTTTTAGTCTCATGGTCAAAAGTTACACATTATCATCTTATATTGTTTATTCAAGGGAAAAGGACATAAAATACCCCTGTAATTGCATGAAAAATCATTTACACACTAATACTTTATTACGTTAAGTGTTTAATATAGGCTTTTAACATGACATTAAGTTACAAAATGATCATCTAAACACCTTTTAAAATTTATGCGTCATGCAATAAGCATCGAATGTCTGCGATACATAAGGAGAATGAGTTGGGACAACTTAATGACTTTTTAAAAAAAAAAAAATAATTATACAAGTGACACTCATTATTAAATGTGTTCTTTCCACTCTCAATACACCTCATCATCACCCTCACTCGCGTAGCCCCACACACCCACCACTCAACTCTCACGTCTTATACACAAATATTTTTAGAATAATATTTTCTTTCCCTACCGAGCACGCCCAAAAAGAACATTCAATTTTAATCAGATAGGGAAGTTTACAAATAAAAAAAAAAAGATTTTTTTTATAGGTAATCTCAAAACGAGTGGAGTGTAAAATAATATATTTTCCACAATTGATTAGAGAGGCTTGAAGATGACAATTAATTTACAAAGACTAAGATGATAATGTGTACTACTACCTCCATCCTGTGATAATATTCGGATTTCGAGAGTTAAAGAGTTATTTTTTTTAAAATCTAATTTTTCCATTTTTAAATTATTAATTTATTATAATTTATAATATTTTTCACATAATTTATAAATTAAAAGGTCAAATATTTGAAAATAAAAAAAGTGCTATGTGATACTATCATGTTCAGAAATAATAATTTATATAAATTATTTCCTTCGTCCTTTTTTAATTGTTATCGTTTCTTTTTTTAGAGTTAAACAACTTTGACAAACATTTTATGATGTATTTTTTCATCATATTGATATGCAAATTAAAAATTGACTTTCTAAAAGCGCAATATGACAATTAAATGTGGACGGGGAGTAATGGAGTAATTTTTTTAAAATCTTCTTTTGGCCTTTCAAGTTTGTCTTTGGCCAAGTAATTATTTCAACTGCTTTTGTCTCATTTTGTCAACTTTAAGGTATGATTATTGAAGAATATTTGGGTGTTAATACTTTCTTCTTTACAAATTAATATTTTCTAGACATTTGTGGTGTTAATTAGAGACTAATTAGTAGAGTAATTGTTGTGTTCTACATCAGATTTTGAGAATTGCATACATGGAAACAGGAAAAGAAAATGAAGGAGAAATAGAGAAATTAGCAAGCAACTCATTGGTATGTTACTCTGTCTGTTGTTTCTTGTACCTCGATTAGTATATTGTTTTGTTGTAGCTTTTATTTTGTTACTATCTGCTATTTTTGTCATTATCAACTCTAAACAGTGCTAGCTAGCTATCAGCACTTGTGTTCTCTATATTGTATGCGTGCTTGCTTGTCATAACGTTATTTTGTTGTTCTTACGGTTTCTTTTTCTTAAATGTTTTGTAATGCTTCCTATAGTATTTGTTTTGTCTTCCTTTCTTTTGTATGTTCCTTGATAGTAAAGTCACAAATTTATTGATTATCACATTAAAGTAACTGAACTTTACCCACTATAACGGTGAAGTCACTAGGCTTTGAATTTAACTTGCTTAGCAGAAAATAGAAGTTATGCAAATTGGTTCCCTAATTGAATTTGTGCGCTGACCCCAGAAGTTGGGTATAATATGACAATTGAAGAACCAGAAACCAAAATCATCCCAATAAACATAACTTCCAAATATGAAGGCTTCTTTGATCTTGATGTAGCATAGGCATGGTAAAAATATCGACACGGTAACGCCCAAAAAGCGCACCTGTAAATGTCATGACATATCCAACAAAATGGAACGGTTAATGCCACAATGACCGTGCTGATGACCAAAAATGTTCTGATGAAGTAGCTTACGATAAATTTACTCTGTCGTAAAGTTAATTTATCTTCAATAGCCGTTGCAATTGGAGAGACGACAAGAGCATACTTTGTTATTGGATTAACGAGTGTTGTATATATCGCGATTTTCAAACTAATTTTCCTCGTAGGGAGATTTAATGTTATTTGTGACATTAAATTTTGTCCATACATTAAGTACCCCATTGTTGCCATTGATCCATAGGTTATGGTGTTTAATCTAAAGCACAGAAATAAAACCTGTATGACAAGAAGGGAAAAAAAGATTTAAGTTATACACATGCACTGATCAAGTAAAATATGTTTATAATTATTGGTGTGTAAATGACTTTTTATGCAATTATAGGGATATTTTATGTCTTTTTCCCTTGATTGAATGATATAAGATGATAATGCATGTGCAACTTTTTGACCATGAGACTAAAAAGAAAATATAAAAAGATGACTTTAGTCTAAAGTAGTCTTGTGAATTGTCTTTTTATATTGTCCAATTCTCAATGTCTAATTATTTCTTCTTTAATTTCTAGTACCAATAATACTCCAATTCTCAATTCCTCCAAGCACTTCTCATACACAATTTTTTGAAATATATATATATATATTTTAAAAATTGATTGGTCAATTTTTTTCTTTAGAAAAATGAGCTTTAATTTATAAAATAAGGAAATGACTTTTCAAATGAAAGCAGGAGAAACAAGTTTCATAAGTGAAACGTCCTTAAACTATGTGAAATGAACAAAAATAGCATCCGTTTATAATTTGGTCCAAAAATACCCTTGCCTCATTACTTTCGTCCATAAACGCCCTTACTGTTATTTAAAGGGTCAAAAATGCCCTTCCAACTAAATATATTATTTATTTTCTTCTTAACACATATTTTTTCTAATAATATTTTTAAAATTAGTGAATGTTTATCCTACTTCAATTTTTTTTAAAAAAAATTCTTATTTTATTATAATTATTTTTTATCGTTATATAAATGAAAATTAAAGATGGATATACTATGATGTTATATATGTGACAAAAATTGATGGCAGGGACATTTTTGAGCCAAACTATAAATAAAGGATATTTTTATTTATTTCACATAGTTTAAGAACATTTTGACCCTTTTCCGAAAAATATATTTTTAAGAGGCAAAGGACCAAATAGGAACCCCACCTAGTGAGACATTATTAGTGAGCTTATCTTTAACACCTTTACAACTCTCAACTGGAAAAGAAAAGATTCTAATTACACCTTTGATTTTCCTTCATTCTTAGTTTGATGTAAATTGTTTCTCTTGAGAAGTTGAAAGGAAGGGTTTTTTTTTTCCCAACTACTTGGGCTTGATTAGTGAGAATGGAAAGAGGAAAAGAAAATGAAGGGCAAACAAAAGGGGAAGATAACAAATCATTGGTATGTCATACAAAATTTAATTATTTTTTCCATTCACATAATTAATATTTCTTGTAAGTATGTTTGTTGCTTTGTGTAACTTAGATGGTGAATATAATCTTTATAACCTATAAGAATTGATGATTTAATCTTTCTGGTATAAGTTAAACTTTATGTACTAAATCATCTGCTATAGTTGATAAATGTAAGGGCAAGAATATAATCAAACCTTGTATTAGATCATGAATCGGGCCTTGGTGGCCTAAGTACAACATGTTCGGAATGGCTTAAGAATAGGGGTGACAAATGGACGGGTTGGGTAAAATTTGGGCGGGTTGAAAATGGGTCAACATAAAATGGGTAATAATTCAACCCGCCATATTTGATATGGGTAAAAATGGATTGGGTAAGAAATGGGTTGGGTAAAATACTAGTTTACCCATATTTACCCATATTTTCATGAGTAAATAGTACGCTACTTTAGAATTCAACGTGGAGAAAATATTTTAGTCTTTTTTTAGATGAAAAATGTTGAAAATGTTTCATTTAGTTTTATTGTATCATAAAAGTAAAAAAAAATCCTATAAATTTTTCAATATAAAATAAAAATTATGTAATAACAAGGGGAAAACATTTTTAATTTCAAAGTAAATGAATATTTGCATTTTAAGACTAAAACATGCTTAATGCACTTTAAGCAATGTCAATACTAATACATGATTTGCTTATTTTACACTATGTATTTATTATCCAATATAACATTAAACAAATAAAAAAATATAATTATAAGTAACAAAAGAAATGTACATTTAAAATATATATTTTTGAAGGGCCAAAGATTTCAACTTTTCTAATTATAGTGAAAAATAATTAGTTCTATCGAAGAGAACATAAAAAGCAAGAGAAAGTCCTCTGCACTTGTAACAGTTGCTTGTTGTAATGTAAGAGTAAAAATTAGAGTCAACAATCAAAACATGCCTGAGCTATCACGTTTTGGCGAGTTTCACAACTCAACTATATCAGTCGTTCCCTTTTTCTATCTAAATTATCACCATTTGGTATTTTGGCAGGTGTCATCCCGCCTTGTACTTGGCGAGGACATTGTCAATCTTCAAGATTTCATAGAGAGGTTAAATAGGAGGCGTGTTCAATCTTCTTTTGACATGTATCGAATTAAAGAGTTGACATTGGAGCTGACGTTTGTGTCCGCATTTAGTCATCTTTATTACTCTTTCTTTTTGGAAAGCTGTAATGACGAAATGTCCTGCATATCAAATGAGATTCATGATTTGGCTCAGACATTAATTACTCTAGAATTCCCAACAGCCCAAGTATATGTAAATGGTATAACAATTGAATCAAGTGAGTCACTGTTTCATTCAAGTGGAGAAGACATGCTGGTTAATAAAAAGGTTTATGACCTATTGGTGAATATCAGAAGTTATTTCAGCTCACATAGCTATGTAACAACCATGACCGAGGATCGTTTCGCTGAACTTTTAGATGTCATCCTCATGTATCTCCAATGTCAACTCAAGTGTTGTTCTGAATTTTTTTTCCCATCAATGACTCAATATGAGCTTCTTCATAATGTAATTGGCAATTTAAGAGATTTCCATAGGTTGAAAGTAAATGGTTGCGTTGAGTATGAGACAATCGAATATGTCTTACCTCATCTTCAACTTATGGCTCTGAGAGTAGTAAACTTCTGCTGTTTTACTCTTGTGGATGAATCAGCTGTCTCTCTAGTTGACTCCAAGCTAGCTAATCTACTTGTGGAGGTTATTCCTGTTGAACTGGAGGTTATGCACATATGTTGTACAAATTTGAAAGGTTCAAAGTCGGAAGAAGTTGAACGTTTCATCAAGCAGCTCGTAGAAGCCTCTCCAAACATTCTTAGAGAATCTCTGATTCATCTACAAGAGCACATGGTTAATTGGCTTACTCCTAGCACTTCTACGTGTAACATTCATGTCATGATAGAGTTCCTATTGATTATTCTTACTGATGTACTCAAGGACGTTATTCGTCATGACAAATTGTTTGTTCTCTTGGCACGTGTTAGAGAACTTACCAAGGAGGTATTCGTTCTTGTTCGCAACTTAGAAGAGAATATGAATGAAGCAAGTGATGCAAATCTAAACTTGCTGGAAAATATTGAACTCCTCAAGGAAGATCTCAAGAATGATTTCTTAAAAGCCCGTGCAGACTCGTCTCAGCTCTGCTTCCCCATGAGTGATGGACCGCTCTTCATGACTCTTCTACTCACAAACTTGAATGACTTGGCCAATTCCAATGCTTCTTCAGTTGCTTTGATAAAAGAAGAAATTAAGCAGGTGAAAGAAGACCTGGAAATCATAAGATCGTTGTTCGGGTATGTTGAGCAAGAGTTGCATAGAGATCTTTGGACTCGTGTTCTAGATGTGGCATATGAGGCGGAACATGCCATTAACTCAATTCTTGCACGAGATCATGGTCTATTGCAGCTTATCTTCATACTTCCTGACACTGTAGAAAAGATCAAACTTGTCAAAAGAGAGGTACAAGAGAAGCTCCCCAAGAGCAGCGGTATTATTGTTGCAAATGCTCCCAACAAGCCGGTTGAAAGAAACTCATCGAGTACAGTTGGTAAAAATAATTGTAGGTTTTTGAGGAGGAGACAGAGTGGATAATTAGGAAGCTCACCAGCGGACCAGCTGAGATAGATGTCATTTCCATAGTCGGCATGCCAGGGATTGGAAAAACTCTTTGGCATACAGAGTGTATAATGATAAGTCCATTGTTGATCATTTCGATGTTTGTGCTTGGTGCACAGTCGACCAGGAACGTAATGAGAAAAAGTTGTTGCAGAAAATTTTCAATCAAGTTATTGGTTTAAAAGAACGATTCAATGAGGATCATGACATAGATGATGACGTTGCTGATATGCTGCGGAAACAACTATTTGGAAAACGGTACCTTATTGTCTTGGATGACATGTGGGATACTGCAACATTGGATGAGCTAACAAGACCTTTTCCTGAATTACGGAAAGGAAGCAGAGTGATTTTAACAAGTCGAAAAAAGGAAGTGGCTTTGCATGGAAAATGCCACAGTGATCCTCTTTATCTTCGATTGCTAAGATCAGAAGAAAGTTGGGAGTTATTTGAGAAAAGGGTATTCGGAGAAGAATGTTGCCCTGATGAACTAAAGGATGTTGGAGAAATGATAGCCCAAAAGTGTGCTGGGCTTCCTTTGGTACTTGATCTAATCGGTGGAGTCATTTCAAAGAAGGAAAAGAAAGAGGCTTTGTGGCTTGAAGTTCTGAATAATTTGAGTTCCTTTATTTTTAAGGATGAAGAGGAAGTGGTGAAGGTTATACAATTAAGTTATGACCATTTGTCAGATCACGTAAAGCCGTGTTTGGTTTGCCTTGCAAGTTATCCAAAGGACGAAAATTTAAGGATCTCTGAGTTGAAAGATTTTTGGATTTCTCAAGGACTTGTGGAGGAGATTGAGATGAAAAGTGCAGAAGAAGTAGTGGATGAGTTAATTTCCAGTAGTTTGGTAATACCTTTCGATAATTCTTTTTGCAAAATTCATGATCTTGTGCATGACTTTTGTTATATAAAATCTAGAAAGGAAAAGGTGTTTGACTTCATAGGAGGTTCAAACGCTCCGTCTTCTTCTTCTGGTATGATGGCACGAGGAATTACCATTCGACGTCTCTTTCATTTGGATGAAAATTTTGTCCTGTTTAATCGAGAAAAGAAGAATCCTTATGTTAAACACCTCCTCTCTCTGAAGGTGTATCATGGGATTAAGGATAGTTTTTCCTCTATCATTCACCTATCACTCGATGGGATCATGCATGATACTATCGCCTTGTTTATGGAGTCTTGCAAAGCTACGAGATGTACGGATGAATGGGGGTGCTCTCTTTGATCCGGACATCACTGTGTTAGACGAGGACTCAAGGTTAGAAAATTTGAGAACATTACCTGAGCTCCACTTTCCCGCGGGTTTAGAAGACATAGAGGTTATTATTTTCAAAAGGTTTCCTAAGCTTCAAAACCTTGAAGTCTGTATCAGACAACTACCAGATTGTTCAGCAGAGAAGATTTGTTTTCCAAGATTGGATGTCCTTAACGAACTTGAACAACTCCGTTTATCTGCTTATTATAGGGATTCATTCCCTGAATATACACACGGCTTCCCTTTGAGCTTGAAGACTCTGACGTTGCAATGGCTCACTCTGACATCTGATTCATTGTCAAGAATTGGTAGACTACCCAACCTTCAAAAATTAAGACTACAACACGTAATCATCGAGGCGGGGAAAGAATGGAACATGGAAGATGTCACTTTCCAGAATCTCAAATCTCTAAAATTGGATTGTGTGAGATTTTCTGAATGGCAGGTTGATGCAGAGAATTCCTTTCCCGTGCTCGAGAAACTATGTATACGTGATTGTAATAAGCTTATGGAGATCCCAGAGAGTTTTGGAGATATTGCGTCATTGGAGCTTATCAAAGTATGGGAATGCCGTCAGCTTAGAGAGTCGACTTTCAATATTAAGAAATATGTTGAAGAAATGACTGGAGAAGACAAGCTTGAGGTAGACTTCTTTGGTTGAGGTATGCTTCATTAACAGATTAACTTATTACTTTTAAAAATGTTATGTGTTTTCCAATATTAGTTTTAACTTATACAATATATGTTCTTTGCAGATCAGAACAGATCGAGCTAGCGCATACAAATTCTCAAGACATGTATGCCTTCTTCCAACATTAATAACTGTTTATCAAGTATAAACAGTGCTAGCTATAAGCACTTGTATTCTTTATTATAACGGATGATATATTGTATGCGTGCTTGCTTTTCATTACTATGTATTAGTTGTAATCTACAAACCATTATTTAGCCCGCCCATCTTGACTTAGGACATGATTGAACAACGACCCATTGATTCAGTCCATTCTAATCCATCCAAATTTTGTCCAAACCGTTCATCTGTCACCTCTAGACATGACTAATAATGTTTTTCAAAGAAGTGTAAGTTCCATATATGGCAACTGAAGAACCAAAAACCAAAATCATCCCAATAAACACAACTTCCAAATATGAAGGCTTCTTGATCTTGAGGTAGCATAGGCATGGTAACAATATCGACACGGTAACGCCCAAAAGAGTGCCCGTAAATGTCATGACATATCCAAAGAATGGAACGGTTAACGCCACAATGACAGTGTTGATGACTAAAAATGTTCTGATGAAGTAGCTTACGATAAATTTACTCTTTCGTAAAGGTAATTTAT
Source organism: Solanum tuberosum (assembly GCF_000226075.1). Classification (NCBI taxonomy): domain Eukaryota; kingdom Viridiplantae; phylum Streptophyta; class Magnoliopsida; order Solanales; family Solanaceae; genus Solanum; species Solanum tuberosum. The sequence continues at coordinate 30,163 of NW_006239872.1, forward strand.
CTTCAATAGCCGTTGCAATTGGAGAGACAACAAGAGCATACTTTTATATAATTTTTAGGGAAAATGCACAAGTACCCCCCAGCCTATGCCCAAAATCCCTGAGACACACCTAACCTTTACTAAGGTCCTATTAGAGATATTGTATGCGTGCTTGCTTTTCATTACTATGTATTAGTTGTAATCTACAAACCATTATTTAGCCCGCCCATCTTGACTTAGGACATGATTGAACAACGACCCATTGATTCAGTCCATTCTAATCCATCCAAATTTTGTCCAAACCGTTCATCTGTCACCTCTAGACATGACTAATAATGTTTTTCAAAGAAGTGTAAGTTCCATATATGGCAACTGAAGAACCAAAAACCAAAATCATCCCAATAAACACAACTTCCAAATATGAAGGCTTCTTGATCTTGAGGTAGCATAGGCATGGTAACAATATCGACACGGTAACGCCCAAAAGAGTGCCCGTAAATGTCATGACATATCCAAAGAATGGAACGGTTAACGCCACAATGACAGTGTTGATGACTAAAAATGTTCTGATGAAGTAGCTTACGATAAATTTACTCTTTCGTAAAGGTAATTTATCTTCAATAGCCGTTGCAATTGGAGAGACAACAAGAGCATACTTTTATATAATTTTTAGGGAAAATGCACAAGTACCCCCCAGCCTATGCCCAAAATCCCTGAGACACACCTAACCTTTACTAAGGTCCTATTAACCCCCCGAACTTATTTTATATATAATTTTCCACCCCTTTTCGGCCTACGTGGCACTATTTTGTGGGCCCTGCGTGTGTTGACAATTTTTTCAAGGATAGTGCCACGTAGGCCGAAAAGGGGTAGAAAATTAATTAAAAAATAAGTTGGGGGTAATAGGACCTTAGTAAAGGTTAGGTGTGTCTTAGGGATTTGGGGCATAGGCTGGGGGGTACTTATACATTTTCCCATAATAAAACTAATATATATTTAATTATTTTTATTTCTTTCTTTGTAAAATATTTATTTTAATTTTTTAATTTGTCGTCCCAAAAGAGACATCATCAATTTTTCTATAACAGAAAAATAACATAACTTTGAATTTCCTTTTACGCCCTTCATGAAATGATATACAACCACAACTTTCAAAAAAATTATTTCCTTCTTTCTTAAGATTTATGCCTAGTCAAAAAGTAGGCATTATACATAAATATGTCATTTAACTTGGCTTCAAATCACATTTATGCCCTTCAACTTTCAGTGTGCACAAATAGACACTTAAATTTGTATAAATTTGAACAAATAGACACGCATGTCCTACACGGCATCCTACATGACATTTTTTTTATCCTACGTGGTATCTTACATGTATAATGCCATGTAGGACTCATGTGTCTACTTATTCAACTTTATACAAGTTTAAGTGCGTACTTGTGCATACCCAAAGTTGAAGGACATAAACGTAAAATGAGGCCAAGTTAAAGGGCACATTTATGTATTATGCCCAAAAAGTACCACGTAAACTGAAACTAAAGTAATACATGTTTATCAATAAGATATTATCACCTTGGGAAATTGGCTCCTATCCTTCATGGAATTGCATATTGTTGGGAAAACAGCATGACCACAATAACAAAATGTATACATACTTATTGCACTTATCAATCCATCCCACGACCACAATATCAAAATGTATACATACTTATTGCACTTATCAATCCATCCCATCTCCAAATCACACCTTTTTCTCCAAATCCAATACCATCAATTGCACCAACCCAAAATATTGAAAAACCAAAACAATTGAAGCCAAAACTCCACCAATAGAAATATAAGCCAATAAGCCTAAACTTTTCAACCATGTTGTTGGCAACATTACAATAGCAACTAATAAAACAAATACTTCCCTTCCAACAATTTTAACACAACCAACATGAACTTTTGCATTTGGGAATAGTTTATGCAAATTGTCGCCTTCTAATATGAGGAACTCAATTGCAACAAAGTATAGTTCAAGATATAAGGAAATTGATATCAAGATTCTTCCTTTGTTACCAAAAGCAAATTCACCAATATCAGGATATGTATTGATTGATGATGAAACACTCATGTATTTTTGCAAAAGTATTCCTGTGTAACAACATATAATTGCTACCAAAAAAAGTAGCATCAAACATATATAACCATCCTGGTGAAAGTGCATAGGGTACTGATATTATTCTAATACCTATATGAAAGAAGACAAAAAAGAGTTCAAGTTTTTATGTAACGAGTTAGTGAATATTTATACAGTCAGATCATTTATAAGGTGACTACAGATAAATTAATTTATCTGTGTGATATACTCATAGGTAAGATGATAGAAATAATAATAAGTAACATAATTAAAATGTTTACTCTATAGGTGCATATAACTTCAATTAAATTATACAACAACATATCCAACTACAAGTAGGGTGTAACATCCGACAATTTGAAATAGCTAAGAAGAGGCTTAGAATTTGAAAATTTTCATTTTTGGAAAGGATTTAAAAATCTGGAAATTTGGCTAAGTATGGAAATCAGTGATTTTTGGCCAACTTTGACCAGTCATAAATTCCAGCTCAGGATGAGTTAGAAGTAGTTCCAGTTATGGTTGTGAAGCTTGTGGAATGATCTTTCCAACGCCGCCGAGTTTGCTCAATTCCGAGTTCGTATGAGCGAGTTATGGCCCTTTGAAAGTTGGGCAGTTGACAAGGAAATCCGTCCGGGAATCATTAAGGGCATTTTGGTCCTTTCCCCCACACACCTAGCCCTTTTATTTATTGAGGAAGAATTGGATTCGTTGTTGAAGTTGTTGGAATTGTTGTCAAGGTTGTTAGTTGTTGAAGTTGATAGTTGTA
>NW_006239872.1:34345-46625 GCF_000226075.1 Solanum tuberosum
GTCGTGGTTTAGCTTTCCAGCTCGCATACTCGTACATTCCATGTACTGATGCCAGTTGGCCTGCATCGTCTTATGATGCAGATACAGGTACCCCGGATCAGCATCCTGCACGTCGTTGATCCAGCTGAGCACTCCAGAGTCTGTGGTGAGCCTCCTTGCATTCCGGAGGACTCAATTATTTTGTGTACTTAGTTTTGTTCTATTAGGATGTTGCGGGGTCTGTCCCCACATCCATCTCAGTATATTAGAGGCTTTATAGACAGTCAGTCAGTCAGTAGTTTTGAGTCTCTCATCCATGTATATGTATGTATATGTAAATATTCTATTTTGAGACTCGAGTTGCCCTTTTGGGCCATATTTTTATCAGTTAAGTTGTTTATGTCTTTGCATGGCATTGAGTTATTCTGTTGAGTCAGGTTTCCACTGAGTTAAGAAAGCCAGGCCAAGGGTTCGCTTGGGGCCAACAATGGTCTCCGAGTGCCGGTCCCTCCCAGGGTGTAGGCTCGGGGCGTGACATAGGGTTTGAAGAGGGTATTTGGTGTATATGCAATATTATCCCTACCTTATGAGGGTAAAGAGGTTGTTTCCGCTACAACCTTAACTCAAGTAAAGCATAACAAAACAAGAAGGAAAAAAGAATACCAGTAGCACCAACAAATAATACGATAACTGAAATAAAAGAAACATCATATAAAAATAAGAAGTATAAGAAAGTAGGCGGAAAAATACTAATACCACTGATAAAGGAAACTAGACAGCACGACTATCTACTAGCCTTTTTACACCAATTCACGACCTTCATGTCCTCCTATTTTGATTCTTGGATCAAATCTTCGATAAGATTATGACTTATTTCTACTTTTGGATGTGTCTTGAAAATAACAAAAAATAATGAGATGTTTACCTGATAATGCATTAATACCATTGAAACATGTTCTAAAGAAAGAGGTTCCTTTACTAGGCATCATAATTTGTGGAATCTGATTTTGAGACTCAATTTTCTCCACACTATGGGATTCCATATTTTTTGAGTGCCAAAATTAACATCAAAACGCTAGTTTATATATTGGGTTTTGGCAAATATGTCTAGAAAAAAATATATTCTATCTCTATATTTTTAGTTATTAATTCAAAACTCAATCAATAAAAAGCTAGATTCCCAAACTCATGGAGATGTAGGGGATGGCGTTCTGCGAGGGGCGTTCAACCACTTGACGATAAGGAGAGGGGCGTTGAAATATTTTCTATTTCACATCGTATTTCTCACTCTTTTTAATAGCTTTAAAAAATTATGTATATTTTTACATTTGAAAAAAAATATTAATTTCTCGTTTGATTATTAATGACACTGTATTGTCATGATGCACTAAGAAGCAGGATTGACAAATTTCTAGATCAACAAGTTTCTGAATTAATTAACACCCAAAAAAGTTTGTTCATCCTATAAGATAAGTTTTGACCCGCTAAAATTTTATTCTTGTATGCCTATTTATTTTGGTATTATTTTTTAAGAGAATTTTGTCCTATTTGGTCCCGCTCTCCCCTATTTCATCATATTCTTCTATACGGATATCGTCATTAAATTTATATTTTTAGAAGTAATTAACATTCTTTGTAAATATCTCTAAAATCTATAGCAGCTTTGGATCTAATGGCTATTAATTGTTGATAAAATGCATTATCACTCTTTGTTAATGTGTATATGTTAAGAAAGACCAAGGTCTTCTAATTCTAGGATACCTATACACAAATATACCTATTAGTCTCTTTTATTATTTTCTTCTCTTTATTTTTCATTATGATTTTGTTTTTCAATTGTTTTTACTATTCGACTTTTGTATTGAAACATTTAAATCTAATATGTAATTAATAGTTATCTATGTTTTTCATTAAAATAATAACTCAATTTGCACGTGCATACACTTCCTACTATAATTTTAAAAAAAATTTGCATCCATTAAAAATGTCCTTTAGAAAACCTCATTTATACTAAATTAAAATCTCAATTTATATGGGATTTTTTTTGTTTAATTTTGGAATATATCAATCCGCACGGTTTTGCACGAATCTTTATTATAATGAGTATATTATAATTTATAGTACTACAATACTAAACTTTTTAATTTAATAAACAAGAATGGATTCTATCTAGTACAAAAATAAAAATATTCTTTTTCATCAAGCAATATGTTGGACATGAAACTTGACTCTGGCTCTTCCTCTTTATTATGCAACGTTAATTGGATATGAAATTTTATTGCTTTAGCGGTTTTGGTAATAGTTTAGATTCTTTTAAGTATCAGATTACTTATTCTTAATGGCTTGAGGTATTTTTTTAACGAACTAATTAGTCAATAACCTGATCGAAAATTACAATAAATTATATTTATACCATTCGATATATAAAGTTTATTTTCATATTTTATTTCTAATTGTCTCAAACTCTCGATTACTGTACAATGTGTCTGTGTTTATATATACTTTTGAGAAAGATGCAAAATTTGTCAAGTCATGTGCATGGTTCATTTGGTTTGTTACCTTGTTTATAAGTGATTTTTATTGATTTTTTGGTGTCAAATCTTAACGGTTAAATCGATAAACGATAAACTGATACCGTTAATACTTGATGGTTCTAGAACATTTTAGCATATCTACAAACCGATAAATTAAACTTTAAAATCGAATCGATCGCTGATTAATCAATCTGTGGTGCTAAACGTCGATTCAGAAGAAGTCACAAGCCAATCTTCATACACTAAAAGTTTAACTTTTTATCACATTAATATTTTTCTATCTCATTCCAATCCTCTTCTCTATTTTTTGGTGTTTTATATAGTGTTTTCTTTTAATTTACATTGAGAATATTATCCTCAAAATATTTTAAATTTTTATACGAATCTACATTTTTTGCTATTCTTAATTAATATTGGAATATATAGGAAAAAATCACTTCGCAAATTCAACGAGCTAGGTTTTTTGACATGAGGGAAATTTTCCTAGTGTTTTTCATGAAGTTCCACTTCTTCCTTTTTATATAACTAGTTTTTGGGAACGTGCGTTGCACATTTGTCTCTTGTAATTACTACAAGATTTCTATATAGTAAAAAAAAATGAATTTCATAATAGAAAATATGCGTGTATTTCACTCTACTTGTATAAATATTTGTAAATGATTTAAACACAATTACAATATTTATAAATAGTTATTCATAAAATTAAGTAATCAAAAGAGAAGGAGTGTAACACCAAATTAAAGTTTAACATCAAATGGACAATCTAACAATCATATCAAATAGTTTTAAGAAATTGTATCATTTTGATACGTAAATTTCACACTAGTTATTAGTGTGAAGATGTCATAAAATGTTTGAAGAGAATATATAAAAATTTATCAATATCTATTACATTATTATAGCATCACAATAAATTATACAATTTCAGATGTACATTATGTTCATCCCACAAATATTCGAAAATAAGATGAAATAGAATAGACTAAAAAACAATAAAATAGCTAATGAATTCTAAAACTTTTTAAAATAACAAGAATTAAAGAGAGAAACAATTCCAGTTTAAAAGAATGGAGGAACTTCCTCAATAACTAACAAAAGCATAAATAGTTTTACCTCTTTTTTGTTGCATATGTGATGAACAATAACATCCATCAACAATTATACATTAGAATAACTAAGTGTATGCATTAACATAAAGTGGTTGTGATGAGCAATATAATCACATCCACTAATAATCATCCATCAACAATTATACATCGTAATAACAAAGTGTATGCATTAATATAAAGTGATTTTGAAAACAACTTTTTGGTATGTATAATTATAAGTCAAGAATTATAAAAGTCATTTAAAAATTGATGACATACATAACATTTATGAGAATCATATTGGTTAAAGTTGGGATATATAAAGTTTCTAACTAAAATCTAAATATGTGTGCCATATTAAGATGTCTGGTAATTCAAAGGACGTTTTGTTGTTTAATGTTTAAGGATATTTCAGTTTTTAAAGGATATAATTTACTGTCTTTTGTTGTTCAGAAACACTTCATCTACCAAACTTCATTTTAGAATTCCTTGAATTAATTCTATCGAGAAATATAATGGATTAATACCATATAATTGTTATTTAATATTTTATTAATTAGTTTTTTTAATAATAACACTTCATCTACCAAACTCCATTTTAGAATTCTGTGAATTAATTCTATCTAGAAATATAATGAATCAATACCATTTAATTATTACTTAATATTTTTTTAATAATATTTAAATTTAGTGAAGGGGTAAAATCGTAATCCAACTTTGAAGTTAAGATCTTCCCACTTATAATAATATATATGATATAATAATTTGTGGAGAATGTAAATTTTTCCTTTGACTATAATGTCTTACTGTCACACCCCAAATCCGGATGTGATGGCACGTGTCCATTTCCCACCGGACACGTCAGCCTAACCCAACCACAATGATAGAGAAGTAGAAATACGAGAATAAAAGATAATAAATAAGCGGAAGACTTTAATTAAGACTCAACACTACCCAGAATTTGATTGTCACATGTACAAACCTCTAAATATAGAATTCGAATAAAAATATACAAGTCTCAGAGTATAGTTCTCGAATAGAACAAAACTGAAAGTAAAGATAACTCAAGGGCACGTCTGGAATGAACCGCTACCTCTCGAGTATGTCCCAAAGCTCAATCTGCTAAAGAAAATACTAAGCCGAATCTGAGAGAGCTGTCAACCTACACAATTGTGTAGAAGCAAGGGTGAGTACCGAAAACCACAGGTACTCGCAAGTAACTCTAAACTAAGCAAAACTAGCAGCTACAAACAACTCCTTTCAATCCCAACCCAACCACCAAAGCTTCAATCTAACAGCAAACCAACCAACCTATACTAAACAGATCATATTCAACAGCCAGAACCAACAGTATATCCTCATCAACCTCAGATCAACAAATAAGAGCAAGTAGATCAAATTCCACATAAGAAGGGTAAACCGATACAATCCACACATCACAGACAAAGATAAGGCAAATGCGATGCAAAATGCAATAATGATGTCATGTAGTCGTGATGCATGTCTGTCCTACGATACACATCTGTTGACGTAATCAGTCCGCGCTGAATACTCAAATCAGAACCCATGGGGGCCACACATGGACCATGTATCCCCGCCGGAACCAGATCCCATCGGCATCCAAATCGCTAGCCGGAACCAGATGCCATCGGCATCCAAATCGCTAGTCTCAACCGTGTCTCATATCCATCCATCCTCATATCAGTGTCTCAGAACTCATGCAACAGATAGTTCACACATGGGATGAATAATGAATATGCACATGTCATCAATCACAATCATATCACGATCACATCATAGTATTACACATCATCTGTCTCAATCACAACCATATCACGACCACATCATAGTATTACACATCATCTGTCTCAATCACAACCATATCACGACCACATCATAGTATTACACATCATCTGTCTCAATCACAACCATATCACGACCACATCATAGTATTACACATCATCTGTCTCAATCACAACCATATCACGACCACATCATAGTATTACACATCATCTGTCTCAATCACAACCATATCACGACCACATCATAGTATTACACATCATCTGTTTCAACATCAATGTCTGTATCAATCATAGCCTACTCATGCTCTTCTATCCCCTCAATATCAGTTATCACATGACTTATTCAACAAATTCAAGTCACATATAACACATTTAGCTCGTTTTATTCCCCATCTTTCATTTACAACAATTCCAATCAACAAATAAAACCCATCCTCAATCCCCATTACTCCCCAACACAATTAGGAAAGTAGTCATGCGTAGTCTAAGAGTTTTACAAAGTTTGGAAGCCACTTGCCTTAAAACGAACTCCAAAAGTTACTTGACTTGAGCCTTTCCTTTCCGAGTAGAATCCGGATCACGATAATCTATTCAAACAATTATTCACAATCACAATTCGAGTCCAATGACACCAAAATCAAGAAATTTAGGGAAAAAGGGCAAAACGGTCCAAAAGTCTCATACCGGAAAACGATACCCAAATCTGGAAATTTTTTATGTAAAATGATCCTTAAAGTATTTGGAAGCTAATGGTGAAAACCAATTTGAAAACGGAGTTGAAATCAATTCACAAACTCAATTTGAAGGAAAATCCACGTTCTTGAAGAAGCCTAAAATATTCGGATCCAAAACCCCGACTCGAAAATGAAATATCTCTTGAAAAACATCTTACCCATGCTTAGATAAGTTCAAATATGAAATTTCATCAAAAACGGAGTTAAGATCGACCTTGAAATTCTCAATTTATCAAACTTTAACTTTACCGGGAAAGTCCAAATTGTACGCGGTTAATATGATGAAAATAATCGATGAATCAATAATTTTATGTTAAAATCAGTTTACCCATAACATAAGGATCGTAAATATACCTTTTTCATCAAAAAGGGAGTCCAAATCGATAAAACCCCAATTTTTCCCAAGAGGTTTACGGATAGGGAAAATAAAACCAGATAAAGAAATTATGAGAAAATGTCGAATTGAAGATTGAATACTAACCCTCATATTAATTCAAGAAGAAACCCGTAAGAATCACTCCATTCCGATCTCTAGAACTCCCGATATGCTCAAAATACCAAATGAACACAGTCTGAGATTTTTATAACAGTACATGGCTGTTATGCACCAGAAAAACAGCAGTTAATCTTTCACTAAAAAGGCCGTAATTTCCTCATACGATAGTGAAATGACCCGATTCTTTTTTGTAAATGTCTTAAATAATGATACGGACCTGCTCATTCAATCGGAGCTCAATTTCATGCTCGTTTGCCCAGTCAAATATCATTTCTACTCGGTAAACAATTATTTCTTATTTGCGATAAAAGTCCAATCTCGGGTTAGCGAAAATGCACCAAAATTTGCAGATAAGTCCTATAATTCATGCTCAAAATTTCAGAACCTTCATAATAATTTTTCGACGTCTAAAACTAATAATGAACCCTGTAGTTGCCACAATTTGCTGAAATAGTGTCAAAGCATCCAAGAAGCTTAAAAGCTCACCCAAAACTCATTTGGCACTTCCCGAACACAAACCAAATATGCTACTAGCTTGAAAATGACATTTCGGACTCAATGAAATCGTCAGAATTTGAATTCGAGGTCTCCTTGCCCCGGTATCCGATAAGGCGTCAAGAAACTAACTTTAGGCTCAAAAACTCGAAACGCACTCGGGGCCTCTAAAATTCAACCAAGACTCATTCTAGACTTAGAATCACCCCCTGAATCCAACGGTGCCCTCAGAATTCCATTTCGAGCACCGAAACCTCGTTTGTTGACCAAAGTCAACTCTTGATCAAAATTTCACAATTTTTGCAACTTAGGACCTCAAATCTTCGTTTTAACTCCAAATTCGACTCCGTAAATTCTCATAGACCCGTTTCGACATTCTAAAACGGCTGGAATTGACGGAAATCCGATTCGAGTCTCGAAACTCCAAATGACTCGAAATAGCACTTTTAACCAAACTTTAACTCTTAAAAACTCAACTTTCCAAAAACTCAACTTTTCATCAATTTTCCTTCAAACCAACTTCGAAAATACAACAATTAGGACTCGGGGCAACTATCGGGAGGGGTAAAACGGTCATTTTATGAAAATTTCCAAAAATGACTTTTAGGGTCATTACAAGGCTAACCTTAGACAAAATCTTGGCTAAGTGGGGTGTTGGTCATATGAGGATGAGTGGGGTGTAATGTCTAGGCTTCGTTGATATTTTCTTGTAGCCAAGAAATTAAGGAACCTATAGTGCTTTACATAATTGAATTCAGGTAAGTAGAACTCTCAAAATTGATCTTGGCATCGAAAGGGATAGATCGGGACGTCAAGGGAAGTATGTGTGTTGTGAAAAAGGCACTTTTCAGAAATTTCCGAAGCAGCAATACTACTTTCGCATAGTCCCTACCGTGAGAGGCTCCCGCCATAGTGAGCGTGTGCAGGTTCTATAGCGGGGTAAGTTCCGCTATAACGGATTTGGCATTAAAGGAATTAATCTAATATAATCAAATGAGAGACATATGTACAGTCCTACACAAAATTGACATCCTTTTACCAAAAATGTTTAGCAAAAAATTAAGTCTAAAAAAGTTGGCACTACGTAGCTAAATTTTTCATCTTTGTATTTAAAAAATAATAATCTCTCTAATACTAAGAATTTAGCTATCCAACCCTTCGGGGTGGCCCAGTGGTTTGGGCTTGAGACTTTCATGTTGGAGGTCTCAAGTTCTAAACCCCTTGCCAGCGAAAGCAAGGGGTTTGCCTTCTGGGTCGAGTTCGTTGCACTGGGATTGCCTAGTACGAGTTACCTCTCCTATGAGCGAGAGTTTATTCTCTACGAACACAAGGGGTATCGGCTTCGGGTTTCCCTTGTCATGAAAAAAGAAGAAGAAAGGAATTTAGCTATCCATGTTTTTATTTATAGTAAGTATATTAGTTAGACTATTTTAAAAGAAATTTCTTATTTCACGTTGGATATCCCTAAAATTAGAAATTCGATTATTTTGTTTCCCTTATTGCATTTACCGGATATCCCTTATTTTAGAGATTCAATTATTTCATTTCAACCCTTTTTTGTTGAAGTAACTATTAGTTAAAATACTTTATTTTTGCAGCAAAATTGATTAAAGTTTTTCAAACCTATTTTTCAAACTTAAGATACCACATTGAAGTTTATAATTAGAAAAAAAATTCACATCTAATAAGTTGACCATTTGAAATTAGAAACTCACATGGAAACACTAATTTTACTTGTACGCCAATGTCCCTAGTCGTCTAATTAAATTATACATAGTCTTTTTTTATAAATAGAAAAGTATTTTAATATATAAGTGCGTAATTATTAGTACTAAATAAAAATTATTTGGAAACACTAATGTTACTTGTACGCCAAAGCCCCAAATCATCCAAGTTATAAAATATTTTTTTTCTTTTTATTTTATCTTTTGAATTGTTTACTTGAATACTTAATTTACTGATCATTGACCTTCATAGTTAGCTATTTTCTCATGTACGAGTCCTTTTTTTTTTTAATTTCTCTTTTGATATCCAGTGTTCATATTGGAGTCCATTAAATTTGAATTTCGACAATTTTGTATGATATATTTCGAAAATGACTCTCCCAACAAAATTGTTTTTATTCCTACAAGTACAAACCATACATGAGTCTGATAATCTCAACTATCTCACCATCATCCATATTGATCATCACGAGGTTAACTATGAAGAGATCTAGGATATGTTTGGATATGTGATACGGAGTCAAATGATGATTTGTTTCAGATTTAAATTTTCATGATTTAAAAGCATGATGGTGTCCAAAGTGGCATGTTCCTATGATGACCTCAAGTTAATACTACAATGAAAAGAATTGGATTCATAGTAAAAAATTTATTAGATTTCTTAGTGTGTATAGACAAAACTACTCTGTATCCCATAGTTTCTTATTCTTCTATATGAACATTGATTGTTGGTGAACTTGCCAAATTTCTTCTCTGTTCAGTTTTATGTTCTTTTTTCCAGAATTGATGCTGAATACTGCATCACAAATATCATTTGTGTCAAGTTCACATTTTCTTTTATCCCGATCTTCCTAGTGATATGTGGGACAAACATCGTTATAAGTTGTCCAAGTTGCCAAGAAATAGTTCGATTTGATAGCTGCAACTGTTATCTTACTCTTCCACAAGTTGAACTACTCCAATAATCTATCCAGAAACGTTTAAGTTCCATTTCAGGTTCTTCAATCTGCATCTTATCTTGGTAAGTATTTCTTTATCCTTAATCAAAGGTCTTGAGTTATGAAGTCACCTTTGGTAGAGAATGATTTAACTTCCAAAAGTGGGATTTTTCGGTGTGAATTTTAATTAATTGGATCCCAAAGAAAATATTGAACATCAAATGTCAAATACTAAGCAATAATAAGAAGAAAAGAAAGGAAGAGAAATGCTTTTACCAAAATATCATTTTTTACGCTATTTATGCTATCAAATAAGGTAAACAGGGGTTGTTATGGTATAGTGGATAGGGCTACATTTTTAATTAGAGTTCTCGAGTTCGAGTTTTTGGTATAGAAAAATCCTTGATATGAAACGCTATTTCTGAATGAAGTCCTATTCAACGAGAATCCAAATTAGAAATCCTTGATATGGAACGCTACTTCTGCATGAGATCCTATTCAACGCAAATCCAAATTAGTCGGACTACAATACGGACAATCAAACAGCGGGTTGAAAGCTAAAAAAAATAATCTAAAAATAAGGACTAAGAAATTCAAAATTTTGATTTTAGATCATACATTCAAATTCTAGGTAGAATTCACATCAATCACATGGTTGCATGCGTATCCCACTCCAAATGATATATTGTTTAAATTTTATATTATTAGTAGATAATAATGGAGAACACTTCTAGATACTTTCAATTTTTCAACCAAGAGACAAAAAGTAAAAAGGGGGGCGGCTATGAGAATCTATTGTGTGCAATATTAAATTGATGTTGCACTTGGGAGAATGTGGAAACCATAATGTTATTTCAATTAGATCTAAAAAAAATAGGGAGAAGTGATTCCTAAATTCAAACTTAATATTAGTCGCGAATCCAAAATTTTCACTAAAAATATAAAAAATCCTAATTTTCATATATTTAATATAATCACCTTATTTCCTCTTTCTACGAGCATGTGTTCAACTTTTTCGTATTATTATGTCCACTTGTTGTCAACTTTATGTTATTTTTCCATCCACTTGTTATTAAATACTTTCTAAAACAGTACGACTATCCTATTTTATGTGCATAAATAGAAGAACTACTTACTAGCTTAATTGGTTTGTACAACACAAAAGATTCATAGTAGCTAGATAGAAGAAAACGAATACGACTACATATCGCGAGAATGACTTGAGGGTATGTGATTCTCATGTTCTTGATCGCTGCAGTTGTCCTCTGCAGCCATCAGCAAGCGGTGGCGAAAAACATCGCCAGCGCGACCACTAGTTGCAGCGATAGTGATAAGGGGAAATTAAAGAAGTGCATGACACAAACAGTCTCTATAGATAAATGTTGCCCCTTATTTAAGAGGACAATTGGTGCTAATTGTAAGTGTTACAATTATGCTGAGGATTTGGATAATCAAGCTTTAATTACTCTTCAGAGTTATTGTGATGTCAATAATCCATGTAAAAGTGTTCAAGTAAGTTCTTCCTTCTTTGTCTTACAAATAGAAAAACTTGTTGATAGAAAGCGTTTTTCCCTTTCGATGAACTTGAATCCTATATAAAGCAAAAATAGAAGTTATTGCTAGAACCTAACAAAGCATTTTATGAAAAATGTAACAGAAAGTGGTAGCTGATGGGAGTAGGACTGACACAGTGGAAGCGGTGGCGACATTGTACTTTATGCATTGAAGAACTTAGTAGAAGTACTTTTAAGTTCCCTTTCCCTAAAAAAAGAAGTATATATTAAAATTTACTCCACTAGATAACTAAAAAAGCAGTCTTATGCACAAAACATCTCATGTTAACAGGATTGGAGAACAGTCACACCCTATAGATAGTCTAAACTCTACTAGGTAACTATTTGAAGATTTTTCCACAATTTGATCGGCAAATTTTTCTTTCTTTTAAGTGAGTTCCAACATTTCTGAATTTTTTTTCCGATTTTTAAGAGAAGACAAACAATGTGTATAGCACAAATAAACAGCTTGTAAGATCACATTTGACTCACTTGTAGCTAGTGCTATCTGTTTCTAGCAAATTCGAACCTAATTCTTCTAAAACTTTTTATTTCAATCAACAGCCTCTTACTAGGTGATACTAAAAGATGAGTTGGACCTTTAGTTGATCTGCTCTATTCTTTAAGTTGAATCCGAATTTACTTATCGTGTTTCCAGAAATAGCAGTACAACAATTTCCTCATGCTATTAATGTGTTGACTATGTGTTCCTTCTGTGCTTGCCACATGTTCGGTCAAAGAGTCTTCATCCCGGTACATTTATTACCAATACTTTAATAAACATGATTCATGAGAGAATACTTCTGATTTGCGCATCAAGCATGCAGTGAGAAAACTAAAAGAAAAGAAATTCAAGTTTTGGAGGATCTTCTAATTAATTTGGAGGAGCAGGAAAACCTAATTCTAGGCAGAACCTTGTCGTTTAGGAGTAAAAAGA
>NW_006239873.1:0-10474 GCF_000226075.1 Solanum tuberosum
CACATTTTCGGGCATTTTTGGGGTCGTTTCAATATGTTATCGCGCTTTCCCAAAATTGCGGAATTAAAGAAGTGACTAAGTGAATGTCCAAGTATAGTAGAGTTCCAGAGCTCCGCCAACAACGATTTTTGTTGTACAATAAGGAAGCCACACAAAATTGTCCAACTATAAAAAAACTGAGGAAGTGAAAAAAAATTGAAGCACTTAAAGACTCCCTTGAAACCATTTCAACTATCAAAAAGCTGAAAGAATTAGGTGTGCTGAGGTTGTAAAGTATTTGTCGAAGATAGGTGATGATCATCGATTCGAAAATAGCAAAAAGACGATCTATGATCTTAGTCTAGGGATAGTAAACAAGCTGCTACATGCATCCATGCAGCATCTGAAATCATGTGATGGAACTCGAAATTGGACTTTGAGTGACATATATCATATCATATATCATATCTATCTATCTATCTATACTACCTTAAAAGCATGAATTCCCAAACTTGAATGTTGAATTACTATAATACCCCCCAATTAAAAAATACTTAATTTAGTTTATTTATTAATTTAATTAATTTTATTATATTGAAATTAAATATCTTTTCAAATTAAAGGGTTGTGACTTTTTCAATGACTTGTGACTTTTCCAAAGGGTTGTGACTTTTTCAATGAGTTTTGACTTTTCCGGAGGGTTTTGATTTTTTCGAAGGGTTGTGACTTTTCTAAAAGGTTGTGCCTTTTCTTATGAGTTGTGCCTTTTTCAAATGGTTGTGACTTTTCTGATAAGCAGTGACTTTTTTGAAAGGTTGTGACATTTCGGATAAGGCACAATTAACACCTATTCATACTACTATTTGGTGGCTATAAAAAGAGGGATTTCTCACACTTTTAAACTACAATTTCTTTAAGTTCTCTATTCTTCTTCTTCTTAAAAAATCTCAAGTGTTATTTGCAAAAATTGATCAAGTTCAAAATTTTACGAAATTCGAGGTACCTCCTAAGAAAAAATTGGTGAAAAAATTGTAGCAAATCATTCATCATTTCACACACGTAATTTTTCTAACCATTTTCATGAGTTAACAGTGACGAAAAATTTGTGGGAGAGACAATAAATTAAACAGATATGAAAAAAGGCATATGATTTAAGTAAAATATTTCTTCTTTATATTTTTATTTTTTATTCTTTTCCCTCAAACGAAGGAGTTTCTTTCTAATTTTTCTAATACGATGAGTATCAACGTAGTCCATTGAATTATTAGTTTTGATGTTAAATTCAATATTTCAAATATATATTTTTACTTTTATTTATAATATGATAACATAGCCATGATAATAATTATTTTTTAATAGATATGTACGTAAAAATGGACGGAGATTGTAAAGTGTTGGTGGCAAGAGTGAATATGGTATGACCATATATTTTTGTTTTCCTTCTTCATTGGCTATGTATTGTTCCATATAATGTTTCTTTATGTCAGAAGATATACTCCTTACTAGCTATATAAAAATAGATAAGAAAATAGTGATCGATCATAAAATGATCTTAAATCAAATTAATGATTCTATAAATAATACTTTACATTTTATTCATCTATTAATTTTTATTATTGAAAATTTTAAATAATTTATATCATGATACAACTTCTATAAGATACTAGATACTTTCATTAGACAACAACTTTATGATATGTATGCGGCAGAAAAAAGGAGAAGACTACAATTTCACAAAGATAAGGTAGAAACTTAATGAAATGAAATATTTTTCACCATAGGTGATGTTATTCATATATTAAAATTAAATTATTCTACTGAAGTATATATAGCCATCATTCATGATAACAACAAAGTAGACATTTTGGTAAAATTACCTTTCTATGATAGTTTTACTCAAATATTAATAGAGTAATAATATTTTGTAAAAGATATGTTAAATATAAAGATAAAATACTGAAATACTTATTGTAATCCTTATTAGTGTCATGCGCATACTTAATTTCAAGTATGAATATTTAAGACAAAATTTGTACTTAAACGGTGTACATCATTTATGTTCATAACCTCAAGAGGAAAGGCCATTGGTGACATTTTTTGAATGAATTTTTTTTTCTATTTTGTTGGTTAGATTTGTTTACAAAATTGAGTGAAGTAAGAAATAATATTATTAAAGAAATGTCATTTTCTCCCATATTGAAACTTTGAGTGTATTTTGAAATGTTTTGATGATATCTGGTCATTTTGATCTCAAAATACAAGTAACTCTATAACAATATGTATTAATAATTTAAAAACACTTGTCCTATGTTCGTTCAATTATAATTATTTACTAAAAATATTTAATTTAGTAATATTAATTGTCTTTTAAAACATCATACACTATATATACGATACACAGGTGCAACGCACGTGCCGTAAAACTAGTATTACTAAAAGTAGGAAGCTCCAAACTCTAACGATTACCATTTTACCCCTATTTTATATTAAAATATAATTATAAAATCTAACTAAATATTAAACAATAATGTTTGAATTACCTTTCAAAAATAATAAATCATAGTTATTATAGTGAATGATAATAGAAACGTGTATATGCACTTTATAACATTTAATTTTAAAAAAAGTCTCTTAATTGCAATTTGCAACAATCAAGATTTAAATAAGCAATTTTTATAACAATAAATCATTATTCTAACAAAAATATAATAATAAATCACTATTAATTTTAGTAAATATTCTTAATTGCTAGAATAAGATAATTTGAAGGGTTATTGATTGAATCGAAAGGTTTTTCAGAAGAAGAAAAGTCAGTTAGGACTTTAAGATTTGTATAAGACACTTTCTTTTGTTGTTTGTTCAAGAAAACATCTATGCCTATAGCGTGAATTGTCTCTTAAATTTCTATTTCCTTTTCAAATAATTTTTTAATCAAGTTATACATTATTCATTTTTATGTTTTTCTTGCCATTGATTTATTATTCTAATTGTTAAATTTTCAAGCAGCATAGTCCCAAACATAATTTCATCAGAATTCAGGAGGTATGACTTTTTCAATAATAAATTATCAAATCAATTATTGTCATGTTTATATTGTATATATGTACATACATGATCGTGATATGTTTTGATGGTAAACGTGGTTCCGCTGTTTATGGTGCTCCAATTTTCTACAGTTTCGGTATGTGATCAGCTCCTTTTGCATGAATTGGCTAATTCCCTCAAATTGAATTGGCTACCCATAAATATCTATTCTTATTAAACAATTATGAGATATGAAAATTTACAGTTTGAAGCTTTTTGTGGAACAATACTTAACTATTTAAACTTCTCTTATTACCTGCACTCAATAATAAAACAAAAAAGTTGGTGTTTATAAAATAAATGGCTAACGAAGTGTTTTTGTTGGCAATTTACTTTATAATTGTAATAAATGTAATTAATATGACGGAGACTTGATCAATATATGTTTTTACTATTGAGAAGTTCAAGTTACTAATTAACTTGAATTCCCTACGTTTGTTAGTTTTTGTTGCTGCCTAATGAATATGAAAATTTACAGTTTGAAGCTTTTTGTGGCACAATACTTAAGTATTTAAACTTCTCTTATTACCTGCACTCAATAATAAAACAAAAATGTTGGTGTTTATAAAATAAATGGCTAACAAAGTGTTTTTGTTGGCAATTTACTTTATAATTGTAATAAATGTAACTAATATGACTGAGACTTTATCAATATATGCTTTTACTATTGATAAGTTCAAGTTACTGATTAACTAGAATTCCCTATGTTTGTTAGTTTTTGTTGCAGCCTAATGAATAATGCAGGTTTTTTAGTGAGACACTACGAAGCAGAGGCGAATCTAGGATCTTTCGAACATGGGTGCACCAAGTAAAATGTATTGAAGTGGGAATTGATCCTTAATCCTTAAGGTCAAAAGCTCAACATATAACCATGTGGACCCTTTTAGACTTCTTGTAGTACAAGTGCCAGAATATAATATTATACAATTTTTTAAAAATATATATATAAAATATCTAATTTTACGGAAAGACCACGGATGCCGGTGACCAATTTTTTGGCTCTAAATTCGCCACTACTAGGAAGTAGGAATCATTGAAACATTAGTATACTTCCAATAAGATGGAAGAAGTCATTTTGGCCTTTTTTTTAGGTGGACGGGAAATCATTTAGCTACAAATTATTGTGTAGATAGAAAAAATCATCTCATCAAATCTAATATAAAAGGTGTGTGAAATGATATATAAATTACACAATTTACAAAGAAGCACCTCCGCAAATATCGACTCCATTTTTGAGTTTAAGTGCTATGTGACTAAAACATAATATTAATGTTCATCATCATCCTCCGTAACTTGCATTCTTGGTACCCTTTAATTTCTATTTTTATTATCTTACAAATCGCTTGAAATAATATATAGAAGAATTTGATACCAACTAACAGGTAAATATGTGCAACACACGTATCCAAAAACTAGTACTTGAAAATATGCAACAAAATATTTGATCTTGAAAAGCACAACATGACAACTAAAAATGAAAAGAGATGATCATAAATTTTTGTTGTACAACAAAGTTGCTATACAAAAATATCCATCTATCAAAAAACTGAGAGAGTGAAATATTTTATCTTGATATAGAGATGGAACAAATTATTTTATCTTGATATAGAAATGGAACAAATTATTTTATCTTGATACAGAAATGGAACACAAGTTATGATACAACAAAATCAAGAGCAATCTTCTTGAGGTCAACCAAGTTCAAAGAGAGGATGCAATTTACTAGTTTTTTTTTTTAATATGGACCTATTTTTTCAATATATTAGGGGCTCAATGGGTGACACCATACTCGAATGTATCAAGAAGATAAGGAGAACTATCCCCGCTTGTTTTGTTTAGACAATCTGAAATAATAAAAATAGAAGACATTTGGAAGACAAGGTCGCAGCAATGCATACTAAGTATAGATCCTTAAGACTATTGGCCCTTTGCAACACTGATATTTACCCCCCTCTCTCTTTCACTATTGTACAGGGTCCATTACTAGCTTAGTACTTGGTTTACAAAGTGAAGAATATGCACTTGGCTTGCTAAAAAACCAACTAGTGTGGGTTGAGCTAAATTAGGCATTATGCATTTACTTCATCACGCCATTTGCGACATCAGGGAGAAATATGAAAATTATGACTATCAAATCAAACTAGAACCAATGAAATGGTAATAATGTGCATAAGTGCATATTCAACCAAATAGTTAGAGCAATGCAATTGATGAGACACAAAACACCTTATTGCCAGATTTGGCAAACTTGAAAGGACTAGCCATATTTAGCTCAAAAAACCAAAAACAATGAAATCGATCAGATAGAAACATCACAGTAGCTACAAGAAGATAATATGAAAATCAACTGATAAAGATCAGGAATCACAACAATTAAACTAAAAATACATAAAAATAAAAATAAAAAAGCAACAGGAATACAATAACAAGTAATGTAATGCAGGTAAATGGAAAACAAAAGTTCAACATTCAGAACATTATCAGATACCAAATTTGATAAAAACACCTTTCACTTCCACCACCATAAAACAGCAACGAACTTTGGTGAAATACGCTACCTTTTGATCATATTCTTCATTACTGTATCGATAATTATGTACTCCAGCTACTCATTAAGTCCATAAATCTCTATTCCTCCCAAGAATCCACCTAAATTGACAGTGTTCCCTTTGAGCAAAATATGTGATTCATGTAATCCTGAACAGAAAACAAGTGAGAGATCCCTCAAATACCAAGATCTGTATTTCGTCCACTAATTGGATCATAAGAAACCAGATCTTCCTCTTAGTTGAAAACAAAACGTCACCGTTGTTCCTAAATCCAACAACTTTTTCCATACCTGCAACCAAATTTATACAGTACAATCTACTTCAAGATTTCGAAACTCCATACTACTTCATCATCCATACTTCACATAAAGCTCCATCTATCTCTCCCATAATTAACAACAACAAGTGATTCCTCAAACAACATAATCGATAAATTTGTTGGAGATACACAAGCTAAAGCATCTGGTAGCATAATCTCCCCAAACACTTCATCCGCTATACTAAAAGACATAACTAAACTCTGAATTCCACAACTATTCGGAATCACATCATACGCAATCCAATGTACAACTCCATTAACAAAAGCTTGAGACCACATAACTTCCACAATGCAATGCTTAATCTCAACTCCTACCACTCTCCTCCAAACCCGACTATTAATTGAATAAATTTCAATCTCGAGAGGACCATTATAACCGAATACAATATTTGCGATACACAAATCTAACCAACTTATAGTCATCAGTCTCAGGCAAATCAGCACCAAATCCAAGAACAAACATATGAAGTGACTGAGGCTTAATTGAAGGCATATGTATACTTATAACCTTATGAATAGAAGGGTTCCATAGAACAAGACTCCGCAACTCACCAAGCAAATAATCATACAAACACACGATGTCATTACAACTGCCAACAATTTTGAAATACCCTTGTTGGCATTTGAAAGGGAAATTTAGTTCCGATGTAAAATCCAAGGAAAAGGGTCGATTCTTAGATTCTTGAAACAATGAATAGTACTCTCTTTTGAGAGTTCTGACGTAACGCCTAACAAGAAAGGTGTTGGAATGTGGGGTTTGGGCGAGGTGAGCGGAGATGAAAGAAAAATTGGTGATAAGTGAATGCCATGATTTGCAGACAACTGTGAATCGAATTAAGGATTTAATAGGTAGTTTCAATAGGATTTCACTCAAAGTTAGGAACCAAAGTAGGCAAAGTCAGAATCAATCACTGATCAATTTTGAGAGAAAAGGGGAGAGACAGGAAGAACCCTACTTATGGAAGAAAATTTTGATAAAATTTGCTTTAAACATAGGGATGTCGACGGGTCGGGGAAGATATAGATTTTGAGGGGCAAGGCGGGACGAGGCAGGGCAGGACAAGTTTAGATATTTTTTAATAAAAATCATGCGGTGCACGGGGAGTTGCGGGTTCGGGATAAATGCTAAAATCGCTAAGCTATTTCTTTCACTTATCTTCAGTTTAGGACCTTTAGGCCAGAAAATCCAACAATCATATACTTACCAGATTAACCTTTTATTTGTGTTTTATTAGCTTAATCCTATAATTTATTAAGCTATAGGATTAAGTTAATAAAACACAAATAAAAGGTAAATCTGGTAAGTATATGATTGTTGGATTTTCTGGCGTAAAGGTCCTAAATAGAAGATAAGTGAAATAAATAGCTTAGCGATTTTAGCATTTATCCCAAAACCACAACCCACCCTGCACCGCATGATTTTTATTAAAAAATATCCAAACTTGTCCTGCCCCGCCTCATCCCGCCCCTCCACTCAAAAGCTATCCTCCCCGTCCCGTTAACATCCTTATATTTAAATCAAATTTTACAAAAATTGTCTTCCACAACTAGGGTTCTTCCTGTCTCTCCCCCTTTCTCTCAAAATTGATCAATGACTGATTCTGACTCTGCCTACTTTGGTTCCGAACTTTTAAGAGAAATCCTATTAAAACTACCTATTAAATCCTTAATTTGATTCACAGTTGTCTGCAAATCATGGTATTCACTCATCACCAGTTTTTCTTTCATCTCTGCCCACCTCGCCGAAACCCCACATTCCAACACCATTCTTGTTAGGCATTACGTCAGAACTCGCAAAAGAGAGCACTATTCGTTGTTTCAAGAATCTAAGAATCGACCCTTTTCCTTGGATTTTACATCGGAGTGGAATTTCTCTTTCAAATGCCAACAAGGGTATTTCAAAATTGATGGCATGTGCAATGGCATCGTATGTTTGTATGATGATTTGCTTGGTTCGTTGTAGAGTATTGTTCTATGGAACCCTTCTATTCATATGTTTACAAGTATACTTGTGCCTTCAATTAATACTCAGTCACCTCATATGTTTGTTCTTGGATTTGGTGTTGATTTTGAGGATGATGACTATAAGTTGGTTAGACTTGTGTATCATATGAATATTGTGTTCGGGTATAATGGTCCTCCTGAGATAGAAATTTAGTCGATTAATAGTGGGGTTTAGAGGAGAGTGGTAGGAGTTGAGATTAAGCATTGCATGGTGGAGAATATGTGGTCTCAGGCTTTTTTTTAATTGAGTAGTACATTGGATTGTGTATGATATGGTTCCGAATGGTTGTGGAATTCGAAGTTTAGTTATATCTTTTAGTATAGCGGATGAGGTGTTTGAGGAGATTATGTTGCTGGATTCTTTAGCTGGTGTAACTCCAACAAATTTATCGATTATGTTGTTTGAGGAATTACTTGTTGTTAATTATGGGAGGGAGATAGATGGCGCTTGATCTGAAGTATGGGTGATGAAGCAGTATAAAGTTTTGGAATCTTGGAGTGGATTGTACTATATGATTTTGGTTGCAAGTATGGAGAAAGTTATTGGATTTAGGAACAACGGTGACGTTTTGTTTTCAACTAGGAGGAATGATCTGGTTTCTTATGATCCAAATAGTGGACAAAATACAGATCTTGGTATTCGAGGAATCTCTCACTCGTTTTATGTTCAGAATTACATGGAATCACTTATTTTGCTCAAAGGGAACAATGTCAATTTGGGTCGATTCTTGGGAGGAATGGAGGTTTATGGATTTAATGAGTAGCTGGACTATATAATTTATTGATACAATAATGAAGAATGCGATCAGAAGGTAGGATATTTCACCAAAGTTCATGGTTGTTTCAAGGTAGTGGAAGTGAAAGATATTTTATCAAATTTGATATTTGATAATTATAATGTTCTGAATGTTGAACTTTTGTTTTCCATTTACTTGCATTACATTAGTTGTTAATGTACTCCTATTGCTTTTTGATGTATTTTCAGTTTAATTGTTGTGATTCCTTATCTTTATCAGTCGATTGTCTCTTGTAGTTACTGTGATGTTACTATCTGATCGATTTCATTGTTTTTAGTTTTTATCATATATTTATATAGGGGTCTTCTAAGAATATGTTATCTTATTATCTTATCGAAATGAGTGATTTTTTTAATTTTCCCAAATCAAGACCAGATGAAAATATTATTCTAGAGAGATTATTAATTAACCGAGTATTAATTTAGTTAGGTTTTACTAGATTATTAAAATATATTTCATAGAATTATATTCACAACAATTCTCAACACACATATACATTGTATTTTAATGCGGAGTCGTTTTGCTATATATTTTGCAGTTGCTAGGAGTGTGCAAATATCGAACCGATCGATAGATCAAATTTAAAAAAAATATTATGTGATAAGGCATAAGTACCCCCCTAGACTATGACCGAAATCTCACAGACACACCTTAACTAAAGTAAGGTCTATTACCCCCCGAACCCATTTTTTGTAATTTTATACACCCTTTTGGCTTCGTGGCATCCAAATATCTCCCACGCACCTCAGCTACGTGGAGTCACAGAGTGTGTCACGTTAGCTAAAAGGTGTACAAAATTACAAAAAAAAAAGAGTTTGGGGGGGGGGGGGGGGGGGTAATAGGATCTTAGTTTAGTTAAGGTGTGTCTTTGAGATTTCGGTCATAGTGTAGGGGAGTACTGGTACCTTATCCCAAATATTGATTTCGGTCATAGTATAGGGGAGTACTTGTGCCTTATCCCAAATATTATTGATTTATTGTTATTGGGTTATGTAACGACCCTAAAAGAAAAGAAAAAAAAAAAAAAACGAACTAGTGAAACTAGAGCCTCACATGTGAGTTTGGAGTCGAGAACTTAATGAAATGGTTATATTTGAATTTGACCCAAAAAGTTCTTAAAAATGTGCTTCGGAAGTTACCAGAAACTTCTTTAGCGGTATATAGAAAGATCCGTTTCGTTTTTCGAAAATCCGACTTCATATTCTTGTTTAGGGGGTCAAATTGAGTGGGAAATGGGTCTAACCCAAATTTTAGAGCAACCGTATCAAAATCCGAAATTTCCAAGTGAAGCCTTTTTCGAGGGTCTACTTTGAAGGGTCATATTTCCTAGCACACAAATTATTTGGGTGGCCAATAATATATCCATGGAAAGCCCTTTGAGTTAGCTACCTAACGCACTTCGTTTCACCTCATTCGGAGTTCGGACGAAGAAGTTATGCCCATTTTCGTAAAGTCTGTCCGGCAGAAAACGGAAATTCCAGTAGCTAAATTACTGTTCATTTACTGTTCATCCGCCCAAAATATTTTCTAAGTGTTGGACCATTTCTTCCAAATGACATATATTATTTCCTATATACCATTAGTTCAATTCCCATCTCTAAAACATTTCCCAAAACACCTCTCCCATACTTAGACACAAGAACAAGATATAACACTACAATAACACTTTGTACAAGATCACCTTATAACCATAAGATTACCTTCACATAGTACTATAACACTTCATAACTTGATAACACTTT
>NW_006239873.1:13292-46301 GCF_000226075.1 Solanum tuberosum
TTGGAAATGTCCTTTTTGGCATGTTTTTGCATGGTCTCCATACTTAGTACTTAATTGTGCTAACCCCTTCCTTTCCCTTTTTGACTAAAGTGTAGGGATTTGGAGATGATGACATGTCATGGCTTTGATAGGTTTCTAAGTGTTGAAGATGAAGACTTGGTGAGTCCTCATAGATTCGAGGACAATACCCAATATGTTCTTTTATGTCCTTTTAGTATTGTTTAAGTTGTGTACGGGATTAGTCCCGAATTTTGTACTCTAAAGTATTAGATGGTTTGAGACATCACGTATAAAGTCTAGAAAGTCTTCCGCTTGCTATTTTTTTTATGCAATGTTTTCTTGGTAAAGAAAGTTTTAAATTACTTATGGTTTTAGTGTCTATGCGATGAATGAATGCTAAGAGGCTTGTATTAGACCTCTTCGAGGTCGAGTACGCCGGTTACGACTAGGGGGTGCTCCCGGGTCGTGACAGGTTATTGGATTAATGAGTTCTTAATGATTTTATTAAAAAAAATTATCGGATTAGCGATTCGATTTTGTATTTTTAATATTAGTTTATTTGGTAAACGAAAAATCCATTAAGACTATAGTAATTTACTACTTTAACCCTACATAAATACTCCATTAAATATTAATATCATTACCTTACTGGTTACTATATTTGTCCTTTAGCTTTCAATTCAATTATTGTCCTAGTTCTTCTATTTGTGTTGCACTTATATAGTTTTTTTCATGTTAGTTACTATTGTTTCTATTTTATGAACATTAAATAAAGTTATATTATTGTTTTGTCCCTCTAAAATGTTGGAGAAGTCATATATTTGTTTTATCAGCATTTCCTTATTGGTTAAACCGAAAATTGAACTGTTAAGGACTAAAAACCAATTAAAAATATCTTGTTGGTTTGGTTATTGATTTAGCGTATTAAAAATCAAAAACCGAAAACCGATAAACCGAATCGCTAATACATAAAATTGAATCTAACTGACCGATGCACACCCCTAATTCCAATTCAATTGTGATTATTCGTCTTATGTTGATTTTATTTGTCATCAAGTTGGATTATCTAGGAATCATCGTCGAAGAATTAAGCCATTAATATATATATATACACACACTCATATTCATTGAGCCCTAGATGTGAGGTGTCGGTGATATATAAACAAGTTCAAGTGAAGTGCGTACCTATAAAATTTGGTAAGGCTGACTTTTATAGCAGGCTCTTGTGAAGCTGCTTTTAGCTCTAATAAGAAAACCCAAGAGTATTTCTTTTAATCAAGAATTTATATTGATTCCTTGATTGAGTATACACATCCATTGGTATATATATTTGCATTCATTGGACTTAACATTCATACAACATCAGTTAAATCAGAATGGCCGCAAGCAATTTCGGACTATGTTGCTTGAATCATATCGAAGAAGCTACTATATTGAGTACTTGTAACAAAATTGAGATATATGTTATCACGCTTTCCCAAAATTGCGGAATTAAAGAAGTGACTATGTAAATGTCTAAGTATAGTAGAGTTCCAGAGCTCAGCCAACAACGATTTTTGTTGTACAATAAGGAAGCCACAAAAAATTGTCCAACTATAAAAAACCCGAGGAAGTGAAAAAAATTGAAGCACTTAAAGACTCCCTTGAGACCATTTCAACTATCAAAAAGCTAAAAGAATTAGGTCTTCCGAGGTTGTAATGTGTTTGTCAAAGAGAGGTGATGATCATCGATTCAAAAATAGCAAGAAGACGATCTATGATCTCAGTTTAGCGATAGTAAACAAGTTGCTACATGGATCAATGCTGCATTCTGAAATCATGTGATGGAACTCGAAATCGGACTTTGAGTGAGATATATACCTGAAAATATGCAAAAAAATATTTGATCTTGAAAAGTGCAACATGACAACTAAAAAGGAAATGGGAATCATAAATTTTTGTTGTACAACAAAGTTGCTACACAAAAATATCCAACTATCAAAAAGCTGAGAAAGTGAAATATTTTATTTTAATACAGAAATGGAACAAATTATTTTATATTGATACAGAAATGGAACACAAGTTATAATACAACAAAATCAAGATCAATCTTCTTGAGGTCAGCCAAGTTCAAAGAGAGGATGCAATTTACTAGTTTTTTTTTAATATGACGTATTTTTTCAATATATTAGGGGCTCAATGGGTGACACCATACTCGAATGTATCAAGAAGATAAGGAGAACTATCCCCGTTTGTTTTGTTTAGACAATCTGGAATGATAAAAATAGAAGACATTTTGAAGACAAGGTCGCATCAATGCATTTTAAATATAGATCCTTAAGAATTTTGGCCCTTTGCAGCACCGATATTTACAGGCCTCTCTCTCTTTCACTATTGTATAGGGTCCATTACTAACTTAGTACTTGGTTTACAAAGTGAAGAATATGCACTTGGCTTGCTAAAAAACCAACTAGTGTGGGTTGAGCTAAATTGGGCATTATGCATTTACGTCATCACGCCATTTTCGACATCAGGGAGAAATATGAAAATTATGACAGTCAAATCACACTAGAACCAATGAAATGGTAATAATGTGCATATTCAACCAAATAGTTAGAGCAGTGCAATTGATGAGACACAAAACACCTTATTGCCAGATTTGGCAACCTTGAAAGGACTAGCCATATTTAGCTCAAAAAAACAAAAACAATGAAATCGATCAGATAGTAACATCACAGTAACTACAAGAAGATAATATGAAAATCAACTAATAGGGTTAAGGAATCACAACAATTAAACTGAAAATACATCAAAGAGCAACAGGAATACAATAACAACTAATGTAAGGCATGTAAATGGAAAACAAAAGTTCAATCAGAACCTTATAATTATCAGATACCAAATTTGATAAAAACATCTTTCACATCCATTACCATAAAACAGCCACAAACTTTGGTGAAATACGCTACCTTCTAATCACATTCTTTATTACTGTATCGATAAATTATGTAGTCCAGCTACTCATTAAGTCCATAAATCTTCATTCCTCCCAAGAATCCACCCGAATTGACAGTGTTCCCTTTGACCAAAATAAGTGATTCCCCGTAATCTTGAACATAAAACAAGTGAGAGATCCCTCAAATACAAAGATCTATATTTCATCCACTATTTGGATCATAAGAAACCAGATCATTCCTCCTAGTTGAAAACAAAACGTCACCGTTGTTCCTAAATCCAACAACTTTTTGCATACCTACAACCAAATTTATGCAGTACAATCTACTTCAAGATTCCAAAACTCCATACTACTTCATCACTCATACTTCACATGAAGTGCCATCTATCTCTCTCCCATAATTAACAACAACAAGTGATTCCTCAAACAACATAATCGATAAATTGGTTGGAGATACACAAACTAAAGTATCTGGCAGCATAATCTCCCCAAACACCTCATCCGCTATACTAAAAGACATAACTAAACTCTGAATTCCACAACCATTTGAAACCACATCATACGCAATCCAATGTACAACTCCATTAACAAAAGTTCGAGACCACATAACCTTCACCATGCTATGCTTAATCTCAACTCCTATCACTCTCTTCCAAACCCCACTATTGATCGGATAAATTTCAATATCAGGAGGACCATTATACCCGAACACAATATTCGTATGATACACAAGTCTAACCAACTTATAGTCATCAGTCTAAGGCAAATCAGCACCAAATCCAAGAACAAACATTTGAGGTGAGTAATTGAAGACATAGGTATACTTATAAACTTATGAATAGAAGGGTTCCATAGAACAAGACTCCACAATTCACCAAGCAAATCATCTAACAAACACACGAAGCCATTGCAATTGCCAACAATTATGAAATACCCTTGTTGGCATTCTAAAGGGAAATTCAGTTCCGATGTAAATCCAAGGAAAAGGGTCAATTCTTAGATTCTTGAAAAAACGAATAGTGCTCTGTTTTACGAGTTCTGATGTAACGCCTCCCAAGAAAGGTGTTGGAATGTGGGGTTTGGGCGAGGTGAGCAGAGATGAAAGAAAAATTGGTGATGAGTGAATGTCATGATTTGCAAACAACTGTGAATCGAATTAAGGATTTAACATGTAGTTTCAATAGGATTTCTCTCAAAAGTTCGAAACCAAAGTAGGCAAAGTCAGAATCAGTCATTGATAAATTTTGAGAGAAAGAGGGAAAGACAGGAAGAACCCTAGCTGTGGAAGACAATTTCGGTAAAATTTGCTTTAACTATAGGGATGTCGACTCGACTGGTCGAGGCGGATATAGCTTTTGATGGGCAGAGCGGGATGAGACGGGACAGGACAAATTTAGATATTTTTTTAATAAAATCATGCGTTGCAGGGCGGGTTGTGGGTTTGGGATAAATGCTAAAATCGCTAAGTTGTTACTTTCACTTATCTTATGTTTAGGACCTTTAGGCCAAAAAATCCAGCAATCATATACTTGCCGATTAACCTTTTATTTGTGTTTTATTAGCTTAATCCTATAACTTATTCTTAAAGAATCGGTAATTATGTTTCTTTTGTCCTTGTGTTATGTTAAGTGAGAATCCACTGCTTAGCTATTCTTGGGGATTACTTCAAGTCTATTTTCAAATATGGGTGAGTTTATAGAGTAATTATGTGGTAAGTTAAGGTTGGATGATGATTAATATATGACATTTATGATTTATGAACTAGAGCTCTCCATCATTATTTTATTACAAGTTCAATTTTTAATTATGGCAAATGATTGAAAAACTTTGTCTCCTCCTCAGATGATCATTAAACGTCTAATATTTTCTAACTTTAATTATTTGGCATTAATTGTCCTTTTGTAATTAGTGTTAGCCCCTAAATACTTGTAAATTAGTTTTAATAATAAAAATTTCACATATGTGCTTCTTTCCTTAATTCTTTGGTATTAATTGTTCTTTGGCTAATCTTCTTTCCTTCTTTTCCTTGGGTGAATTTCACATATGTGCTTCTTTCTATCTTTTCTTACAAAGATACTTTTTAGGAAAGAATTAATTTTCATTATTAAAACTGATTTACAAGTATTTAGGGGCTAACACTAATTACAAAAGAACAATTAATACCAAAGAATTAAAGTTAGAAAATATTAGATGTTCAACGATCATATGAGGAGGAGACGATGTTTTCCAATCATTTGTCATAATTGAAAATTGAACTTGTAATAAAATAATGATGGAGAGGTCTAGTTCATAAATCATAAATGCCATACATTAATCCTCATCCAACATTAACTTACCACATAATTACTCTATAAATTCACCCATATTTGAATATAGACTGGAAGCAATCCCCAAGAATAGCTAAACAATGGATTCTGACTTAACATAACACAAGCACAAAAGAAACATAATTACTGATTCTTTAAAAATAAGTTATAGGATTAAGCTAATAAAACACGAATAAAAGGTTAATCCGGTAAGTATATGATTGCTGGATTTTCTGGCCTAAAGGTCCTAAACAGAAGATAAATGAAATAAATAGCTTAGCGATTTTAGCATTTATCCCAAACCTGCAACCCACCCTGCACCGCATGATTTTTATTAAAAAATATCTAAACGTGTCTTGCCCCGCCTCGTCCCGCCCTGCCCCTCAAAAGTTATACTCGCCCTGGTCTGTTGACGTCCCTATATCTAAAGGAAAATTTACAAAAATTGTCTTCCACAACTAGGGTTCTTCCTTTTTCTCCCTCTTTCTCTCAAAATTGATCAATGACTAATTCTGACTAGGCCTACTTTGCTTCCAAACTTTTAAGAGAAATCCTACTGAAACTACCTGTTAAATCTTTAATTTGATTCACAGTTGTCTGCAAATCATGTCATTCACTCATCACCAATTTTTCTTTCATCTCCGCTCACCTCACCCAAACCCCACATTCCAACACCTTTCTTGTTAGGCATTACGTCAGAACTCGCAAAAGAGAGCACTATTCGTTGTTTAAAGAATCTAAGAATTGACCCTTTTCCTTGGATTTTACACCGAAACTAGATTTTCCTTACAAACGCCAACAAGGGTATTTTAAACTTGTTGGCAACTGCACTGGCATCGTGTGTTTATATGATGATTTTCTTGGTGAGTTGCGGAGTCTTGTTCTATGGAGCCCTTCTATTCATAAGTTTATAAGTATACCTATGCCTTCAATTAAGCCTCAGTTGCCTCATATGTTTGTTCTTGGATTTGGTGTTGATTTGTCTGAGACTGATAACTATAAGTTGGTTAGACTTGTGTATCATATGAATAATGTGTTCGGGTATAATGGTTCTCCTGAGATTGAAATTTATTTGATTAATAGTGGGTTTGGAGGAGAGTGGTAGGAGTTGAGATTAATCATTGCATGGTGGAGGTTATGTGGTCTCGGGTTTTTGTTAATAGAGTTGTACATTGGATTGTGTATAATGTGGTTCCGAATGGTTGTGGAATTCAGAGTTTAGTTATATCTTTTAGTATAGCGGATGAGGTGTATAGGGAGATTATGTTGTCGGATGCTTTAGCTGGTGTAACTCCAACAAGTTGATTGATTATTTTGTTTGAGGAATCACTTGTTGTTGTTAATTATGGGAGGGAGATAGATGGCGCTTCATCTAAAGTATGGGTGATAAAACAGTATAAAGTTTTGGAATCTAGGAGTAGATTGTACTATATAAATTTGGTTGCAGGTATGGAGAAAGTTGTTGGATTTAGGAATAACGGTGACGTTTTGTTTTCAACTAGGAGGAATGATCTGGTTTCTTATGATCCAAATAGTGGACAAAATACAGATCTTTGTATTCGAGGGATCCCTCATTTGTTTTATGTTCAGAATTACATGGAATCACTTATTTTGCTCAAAGGAGCAATGTCAATTTGGGTGGGTTCTTAGAAGGAATGGAGGTTTATGGACTTAATGAGTAGCTGGACTACATAATTTATTGATACAATAATGAAGAATGTAATCAAAAGGTAGGGTATTTCACCAAAGTTTGTGGTTGTTTCAAGGTAGTGGAAGTGAAAGATGTTTTATCAAATTTGGTATTTGATAATTATAATATTCTGAATGTTGAACTTTTGTTTTCCATTTACTTGCATTACATTAGTTGTTATTGTACTCTTGTTGCTTTTTGATGTATTTTCAGTTTAATTGTTGTTATTCCTTATCTTTATCAGTTGATTGTCATATTATATTCTTGTAGTTACTGTGATGTTACTAG
Source organism: Solanum tuberosum (assembly GCF_000226075.1). Lineage (NCBI taxonomy): Eukaryota > Viridiplantae > Streptophyta > Magnoliopsida > Solanales > Solanaceae > Solanum > Solanum tuberosum. The sequence continues at coordinate 20,512 of NW_006239873.1, forward strand.
CTGATCAATTTCATTGTTTTTGGTTTTTTGAGCTAAATATGGCTAGTCCATTCAAGGTTGCCAAATCCGACAATAAGGCTGACTTTTATAGCAGAGGCCCTGGTGAAGCTGCTTTTAGCTCTAATAAGAAAACCCAAGAGTATTTATTTTAATCAAGAATTTATATTGATTACTTGATTGAGTATACAACATCCATTGGTGTATATATCCTTATTCATTGAGCCCTAGATGTAAGGTATTAGTCGCAGAAAAGGAATTAAGTCTTACGAGTTTGGATCGTTCTGAAAACATTTGATCGATATACAAAGAAGAGTAGCATCATTATGTTAATTGGACTTAACATTCATACAATACCAGTTGAATCATAATGGCCTCAAGCAATTTTCGAACTATGTTGCTTGAATCATATCGAAGAAGCTACTATATTGAGTACTTGTAACAAAATTGAGATATATGTTATCGCGCTTTCCCAAAATTGTGAAATCAAAGAAGTGACTAAATGAATCTTCAAGTATAGTAGAGTTCTAGTTACAGAGCTCCGCCAACAATGATTTTCGTTATACAATAAGGAAGCCACACAAAATTGTCCAAACTATCCAAAAACTGAGAAAGTGAAAAACAATTAAAGCACTTAAAGACTCCCTTGAGACCATTTCAAGTATCAAAAAGTTGAAAGCATTAAGTCCGCTGAGGTTGAAAAGTGTTTGTCTAAGAAAGGTGTTGGTCATCGCTTTGAAAATAGCAAGAATACAATCTATGATCTCAGTCTAGGGATAGTAAACAAGATGCTACATGGATCAATGCAGCATCTGAAATCATGTGATGGAACTCGAAATCGGACTTTGAGTGACATATATACTTGAAAAATATGCAACAAAATATTTTATCTTGAAAAGCACAACATGACAACTAAAAAGGAAATGAGGAATCATAAATTTTTGTTGTACAACAAAGTTGCTACACAAAAATGTCCAACTATCAAAGAGTTGAGAAAGTGAAAAAAAATTGAAGCACTTAAGGACTCCCTTGAGACCATTTCAACTATTAAAAAGCTAAAAGAATTAGGTTTGTTGTGGTTGGAAAATTTTTATCTAACATAGGTGATGATCATCTCTCCAAAAACAACAAGAAATTCGATCTATGAGATCATGTTATGGAATGCAGAATCTGACTTCGTAACATATACACTTGAAAATATGCAACAAAATATTTTATCTTGATACAGAAATGGAACACAAGTTATGATACAACAAAATCAAAAGCAATCTTCTTGAGGTCAGCCAAGTTCAATGAGAGGATGTAATTTACTAGTTTTTTTTTTTTAATATGGACCTATTTTTTCAATATATTAGGGGCTCAATGGGTGACACCATACTCGAATGTATCAAGAAGACAAGGAGAACTATCCCCGCTTGTTTCTTTAGACAATCCGGAATGATAAAAATAGAAGACAAGGTCGCATAAATGCATACTAAGTATAGATCCTTAAGACTTTTGGCTCTTTGCAGCACTGATATTTACAGGCCTCTCTCTCTTTCGCTATTGTGCAGGGTCCATTACTAGCTTAGTACTTGGTTTACAAAGTGAAGAATATGCACTTGGCTTGCTAAAAAACCAACTAGTGTGGGTTGAGCTAAATTAGGCATTAACTTCATCATGCCATTTTCGACATCAGGGGGAAATAGGGAAATTATCACTATCAAATCACACTAGAAGCAATGAAATGGTAATAATGTGCATAGCTGCATATTCAACGAAATAGTTAGACCAGTGCAATTGATGAGACACAATATGAGTTTTACTGTTATAGAGAAGTGTATTAATTTATTAATATGTATGTGTATTTATACAAGAGAGCAAACTACAAATAAGGAAAGAATCAACTACTACAGGATTGTGAAATTCACCTAATTATAATAGAAACTAAACCACTAATGAGATACTAAGATATGGAATATCAATCAAGAGATCTCACTAATACACAAAACACCTTATTGCCGGATTTGGCAACCTTGAAAGGACTGGCCAAATTTAGCTCAAAAAAGCAAAAACAATGAAATCGATAAGATAGTAACATCACAGTAACTACTCGAAGATAATATCACAATCAACTAATAAAGTCATAAAGATAAGGAATCACAACAATTTAATTAAAATACATCAGAAGGCATCAGGAATACAGTAACAACTAATGTAATGCAAGTAAATGGAAAACAAAAGTTCAACATTCAGAACATTATGATTATCAAATACCAAATTTCATAAAAACATTTTTCACTTCCACTACCTTGAAACAACCACAAACTTTGGTGAAATACCCTATCTTCTGATCACATTCTTCATTATTGTATCTATAAATTCTGTAGTCCAGCTACTCATTAAGTCCATAAGCCTCCATTCCTCCCAAGAACCCACCCGAATTGACATTGTTCCCTTTGAGCAAAATAAGTGATTCACTGTAATTCTAAACATAAAACAAGTGAGAGATCCCCAAGATCCGTATTTCGTCCACTATTTGGATCATAAGAAACTAGATCATTCCTCCTAGTTGAAAACAAAATGTCACCGTTGTTCCTAAATCCAACAACTTTCTCCATACCTACAACCAAATTTATACGGTACAATCTACTCCAAGATTCCAAAACTCCATACTGCTTCATCACCCATACTTCACATGAAGCGCCATCTATCTCCCTCCCATAATTAACAACAACAAGTGATTCCTCAAACAACATAATTGATAAATTTGTTAGAGTTACACCAGCTAACGCATCCGTCAACATAATCTCCCCAAACACCTCATCCTCTATACTAAAAGACATAACTAAACTCCGAATTTCACAACCATTCGGAACCACATCATACGCAATCCAATGTAAAACTCCATTAACAAAAGCTTGAGACCACATAACATCCACCATGCAATGCTTAATCTCAACTCCTACCACTCTCCTCCAAACCCCACTAATAATCGAATAAATTTCAATCTTAGGAGGACCATTATACCCGAACACAATATTTGTATGATACACAAGTCTAACCAACTTATAGTCATCAGTCTCAAGCAAATCAACACCAAATCCAAGAACAAACATATGAGGTGACTAAGGCTTAATTTAAGGTATAGGTATACTTATAAACTTATGAATAGAAGGGTTCCATAGAACAAGACTCCGCAACTCACCAAGAAAACAATCATACAAACACATGATGCCATTGCAACTGCCAACAATTTTGAAATACCCTTGTTGGCATTTGAAAGGGAAATTATGTTCCGATGTAAAATCCAAGGAAAAATGTCGATTCTTAGATTCTTGAAACAATGAATAGTGCTCTCTTTTGTGAGTTCTAACGTAATACCTGACAAGAAGGGTGTTGGAATGTGGGGCTTGGGCGAGGTAAGCGGAGATGAAAGAAAAAATGGTGATGAGTGAATGCGATGATTTGCAGACAACTGTGAATCGAATTAAGGATTTAACAGGTAGTTTCAGTAGGATTTCTCTCAAAAATTCGGAACCAAAGTAGGCAGAGTCAGAATTAGTCATTGATCAATTTGAGAGAAAGAGGGAGAGACAGGAAGAACCCTAGTTGTGGCAGACAATTTTGATAAAACGTGCTTTAAATATAGGGATGTCTACGGGCCAGGGCGAATATAGCTTTTGAGGGGAGGGGCGGGACGAGGCGGGGCAGGATAAGTTTAGATATTTTTTAATAAAAATCATGCGGTGTAGAGCGGGTTGCGGGTTTGGAATAAATGCTAAAATAGCTAAGCCATTTCTTTCACTTATAGGAAAAGAAAGTAAGAAGATAAGTGAAATAAATAGCTTAGCGATTTTAGCATTTATCCCAAAACCACAACCCACCCTGCACCGCATGATTTTGATTAAAAAATATCTAAACTTTTCCTACCCCGCCTCGTCCCGCCCCGCCCTTCAAAAGTTATATCTGTCCTAGCCTGTTGACATCCCTATATTTAGAGCAAATTTTACAAAAAATGTCTTCCACAACTAGGGTTCTTCCTCTCTCTCCCTCTTTCTCTCAAAATTGATCAATGACTAATTCTGACTCTACCTACTTTGGTTCCGAACTTTTGAAAGAAATCCTACTGAAACTACCTGTTAAATCCTTAATTCGATTCACAATTGTCTGCAAATTGTAGCATTCACTCATCACCAATTTTTCTTTCATCTCCACTCACCTCGCCCAAACCCCATATTCCAACACCTTTCTTGTTAGGCGTTACGTCAGAACTCGCAAAAGAGAGCACTATTCGTTGTTTCAAGAATCTAAGAATCGACCCTTTTCCCTGGATTTTACATCGAAACTGAATTTCCCTTTCAAATGCAAAAAGGGTATTTCAAAATTGTTGGCAACTACAATGGCATCGTGTGTTTGTATGATGAGTTGCAGAGTCTTGTTCTGTGGAACCCTTCTATTCATAAGTTTATAAGTATACCTATGCCTTCAATTAAGCCTCAGTCACCTCATATATTTGTTCTTGGATTTGGTGTTGATTTGTCTGAGACTGATGACTATAAGTTGGTTAGACTTGTGTATCATATGAATATTTTGTTTGGGTATAATGGTCCTCATGAGATTGAAATTTATTCGATTAATAGTGGGGTTTGGAGGAGAGTGGTAGGAGTTGAGATTAAGCATTGCATGGTGGAGGTTATGTGGTTCGGGCATTTGTTAATGGAGTTGTACATTGGATTGCGTATGATGTGGTTCCGAATGTTTGTGGAATTCGGAGTTTAGTTATGTCTTTTAGTATAGCGGATGAGATGTTTGGGGAGATTATGCTTCCGGATGCTTTAGATGGTGTAACTCCAACAAATTTATCGATTATGTTGTTTGAGGAATCACTTGTTGTTGTTAATTATGGGAGGGAGATAGATGGCGCTTCATGTGAAGTATGGGTGATGAAGTAGTATGGTGTTTTGGAATCTTAGAGTAGATTGTACGGTATAAATTTGGTTGCAGGTATAGAGAAAGTTGTTGGATTTAGGAACAACGATGACGTTTTGTTTTCAACTAGGAGGACTAATCTGGTTTCTTATGATCCAAATAGTGGACGAAATATGGATCCTGGTATTCGAGGGATCTCTTACTTGTTTTATGTTTAGAATTACAAGGAATAACTTATTTTGCTCAAAGGGAACAGTGTCAATTCGGATGGGTTCTTGGGAGGAATGGAGGCTTATGGACCTAATGAGCAGCTGGACTACAAAATTTAAATGAAGAATGTGATCAGAAGGTAGGGTATTTCACCAAAGTTTGTGGGTGTTTCAAGGTAGTGTAAGTGAAAGATGTTTTATCAAATTTGGTATTTGATAATTATAATGTTCTGAATGTTGCTTTTTGATGTATTTTCAGTTTAATTGTTGTGATTCCTTATCTTTATGACTTTATTAGTTGATTGTCATTTTATCTTCTTGTAGTTACTGTGATGTTACTAACTGATCGATTTAATTGTTTTAGCTTTTTTTGAGCTAAATATGGCCAGTCCTTTCAAGGTTGCCAAATCCGGCAATAAGGTGTTTTGTGTCTCATCAATTGCACTGGTCTAACTATTTGGCTGAATATGCAGTTATGCACATTATTACCATTTCATTGCTTCTAGTGTGATTTGATAGTCATAATTTCCATATTTCTCCCTGATGTCGGAAATGGCGTGATGAAGTAAATGCATAATGCCTAATTTAGCTCAACCCACACTAGGTCATTGCTAATACAAAGGGGTTCACACGAGATATTTAAAAACAACAGGACCAAATGTTCCTAATTGGCTGATTCTTCAAGAAATTTCCAACTTAACATATTATAGGCCTTTTTGACATCAACTTTCACGAGGCATCTAGGAGTTGTCTTTCTATCATATTGTTTGAGCAAATCATGACATATAAGCAGATTATGAATCATAGATCTTCCTAGTTTAAAGATTGCATGATTATCTGCTACTATATGAGCAACAGCCTCCTTCAGTCTACTTGAGCATTATTCCTAATACAACCTACCAAACGACGACTACATTGCAACATGATACTTGTCTATATTGACTAGCATTTTCTTGGACAATAAACTTTTGGAATGAGTTAAATATTAGAAGTGATTTGTTAAGAGCAGTTCACCATTCCTGAAAAAATCATCAACTCTTTCATTCTTCTCAATCAAGCAGATTTGAAATCATCTGGCTCAGGACTTTTATTCTTCTCAATCCCAAACATACAATCTTCACATCCTTGTATGTGTGGACTCTGTTAGCTTTGACTCTACTTGAAGTTGTCTACAAACACTTTAGTAATGCTTACAGAATTAGTTTTCAGGTTTCCCTGTGCTTGTTAGCAGTCATTTCTGTTACAGGTTGTATTGGAATTGTTAACGCACATCACCAAAATAAACAACTTAGTTAAATCTGGACAAGGACAGTGATCTGGATTGCTAGTGTTATTTGTTCACGCACGATTAACCAAATGATGATACATCTGTCAAATATTATCCGGAGGACAACCAATTAAAGATTTTGACTAGATGAGGGGGCTCTATTAATGCTTTTATATATATATATATTGATTAGTATGCCAGACAAGGGACAATCATATAAATAATATCAATTCAGCTGCGTAAATACATGAACGGCTGTATTTCACAAAAATAGACGAAGAACGAAAGTAGCAGCTCTGGCGATCTAAAACATCATACCAATTTCACAGCTTCAAAACCCAATATCATACAGTTAGGAACTATGGCCACAAACACTAGTGAAGAATCCCAGACAGCAGTAAACAAACTAGTCAGCATCCACCGAAGTAATATCTTTGTTCACAATCTGCAAAGGGATAGTTCAAGGTTAATTGGTATTTGGAGTCGACCAAATGGAAAGTTTGTCAAATTGCAACAAGCATCAAGTATTAATGTAAATTAGACACACTTTCTATTTGTAGGATTGGTTGCTAGACTTATCACCCAGCTTCCCAAATAGGGAGAAACAAATCATATATTTTATTGATGCACAGATTGTGGTACGTTGGAAATCTAGTGGATACATTTCTTGCAACAAATAAATGATATCCACACAAATCTACTCCAGGGACCATAGGGACGCAGCAAAAGCTTATTACTACAATGATTCAATAGACAGTTCAGTTCATAATCCAGGTGAATGCAACTCTCTTCAGCTAGAAGTACCCTTGCAGCAGACTAAAATAGGAGATAATTGTATACTAAAACCATAAGATGCAACAAAAGTCTGAATGATACCTTTGATATATGCTCTTTCATTCCATCATTAATTGGCCCATCTAGTGACCTCTCAGCAAGTTCATAAAACGTTGCATTACCTTCTGGACCATTAACTTTCTCTTTGTGCAAGTATCTGTGGATGTGCAAAAATCAGAACACCAGAAAGCAGAACTATATGACATGGACATGGAATCCTCTGGTTTGTCGGTTCTAACCTTTGTTGAACAATTGCTTCCAATGCTAGTTTGAGGTTTCCATGAACAGGATGACTTTCATCAGTTTCAGACAATCCCAGTCGTCTCAATTGATGCCAAAGATTTTCTTCCAACACATTGATAGCAGCAAATGTAAGCTTCATTCCTCTCATTAGATATTAGGAAGTAAAAGACATGGAATAAATAGGAATTGAAAAATATGTTCAAGCAAAAACGAAATTGCAAATATACCTTCATTAATTTTGCCTCCAGCAAGACGAACAATGCTAGTAACGGCAAAAGTAAGAGCAGTGACGTGTGATTTATTTTCATCCTCCACAAATGCCTTGTATACATCTGCCGGTAGCTGACTTCTGAGAATATATGACTTTGCATCAGCTGTCACTGTCCATCATGAAAAAGTCCATGTTGAAAATACACAATTCAACAACAAAATACACAGCCTATGGTTCCGAATAGATTAACAACACAAACAGTTTGCAGCTTAAAATGAAGAATTCCATTTTGCAAGCCTCAATCATGAATACTACTAACTAATACCTATCTTATACAATATACATCACAGTTCCAACTTTAGTTTGTTTTTGAAGATTACTTATTACAAGTAACAAATATCCACAGTTTGTACTATGTATCTAGGGATAATCAGATGGAAAATCTAAGTGTCGCTCATAAAAACCTCATCCCCCACCCCCCAACATTCGCAGATTGATTTCCCTGTTTCATTCAAACACACAGATGCATTTCCACAGCCTCTCAAGGAGAGAATTGAAAGCTCTCTGCAAGAAGAACCAGTCTTATCAAAGGAAAAAAGCACAAAAAGCTCTAAGGTCCGTGGAGGCTTTAAGCCCAAAGCACAAATAAAGTGTGGGCTTTAATTAAAAAAGGCACAAAGGGAGAAAAGAATACAAATATATATTTTTAGTCCAAGACTAATAATTATAAACATGAATGACAAATATATGACCAAAGAAATTGAAAAAAATTTATGATAAAGTGAAATATCAATTATTTAGTGTCACTTCTTCATAAGAGGCTCATTGGAAAAGAAACGTTTGCCTTAGACCCTTGATGACGACACTGAAGCGCACCTAAAGCGAGGTGAAGTGCTCAACATGTTTTGAGCCTCGCTTCAGGGCTTAAGTGCACTTAAAGCGCGCCTTTGATAAACTGAGAAGAACAAAATCCTAGCTAGCATCACCAATGTCACCAAGGCCGATTCTCTTCAATCTCTTGAGTTTGGTGATGGGATTAAAGAGGTCTTGAAAACATGTGAATCTGATATTGCAAACCCATCCATGGAGTCTCCTGGGAGTCAGAAGCAGTAACAAGTGTACCTCAGACTGGTTCCCAAACTATACAACATAACATGTGATAGAATGCGTGCGTCCACTATCAGTCAACGGACCAGGTCCCTTGACTCAACAAGAATAATAACGAAGAGTAAATAATAACACTATCACAACACAAGCAGTTTACGTGGAAACCTCCTTGCTCAAGGGAGTAAAACCACGACCTGTCACACAGGATTTTCAACTGTTTCCACTAATCTTCCTTCAGCAAAAGCGAACAACAGTTACAAACAACGTGAGAAGAAGTTATTAATCTCACAACCAAGTAATAACTCTATTACTTGAAGAGCCTAAGCAGATTCTACTCTGCCCACTAAGCTATCACCACTAGACAACTTAGGATTTGACTAAGCAACACGCAGGTTGCCCACTAAACCACCACACACCGGATGACTTAGACTTTTACTAAGCAACACACAAGGCTGCCCACTAAATCAGTTGGACTTAACTAATTTAGACTATTTCACCAAATGAACTATCTGAATCCTTTATAGATTTAGGAACAAATTTATAGTGTAAGTACAAAAGAAATAATCCTAAGACACTAAGCTTGCAGCTCAATCGGTTTCAAGTTTGTCTTTTGGATGATTCTTCTCTTTAGTAGTCTTTGCAAGAGTTCTTGAGAGTTTTCAAGTTGCAAAAACTGAATTTGTAACTATTGGACATAATCTTTATGAAGGATAGTCACAAACTTCGAAGCCATGCCATTGGCTGAGGTTTCTGCCACTTCTGCCACTGTTGGAGACTGTGCACCAACCAATTGTCTCTGACTTTGATTTGAGAAACATAGTCCACGTGAACCTTGAGTAGTCATCCACTATCACCAGGATATACTTCTTTCCATTTCGACTCTGTATTTTCACAGGCCCACACAGATCCATGTGCATCAGTTCAAGAACTCTTGAAGAGCTTACTTGCTTCTTTGGTTTGAATGAGGATCTGGTCTGCTTCCCTTTGACACATGCATCGCACACTGTGTTATGGCTGAACTTCAATTTTGGCAAACCACGGACCAGGTCCCTAGAAACCAGTTTGTTAAGTAAAGACGAGCTCACATGACCTAGCCTCCTATGCCATAAGTTGGCATTTGCATTTTGAGCACTCAGGCATGTCTGATCGTCTCCATGAACTGTTTCCAGTGCTGCCACATACATGTTTTTCTGTCTTCTGGCCATTAAGATCACCTTCTTGGTAGACAGACTGGTGACGATGCAATTCTCTGATGTAAACTTGACTTCATTTCCCTTGTCACATATCTGAGAAACACTAAGAAGACTGTACTTTAACCCACTCACATAATACACATTTTCAATGGAGCTTTCAAGGGATTTTCCAACCCTGCCGATTCCAAGGATATACCCCATTTTTCCATCACCAAAAGAGACACCTCCGCCTTGAAGTGCCTTGAGTGAGGAAGTTTTTGGTGTTTCCAGTCATGTGCTTTGAGCAACCACTGTCCATGAACCAGCACTGACTTCTGCTTCCTTCACCCACCTGCAACAGAGATCATTTGTTAGACTTGGGAACCCACTTTAATCTGAGTTCCCAAAAGGGTGATAGGGGAGTAATAAGGATGTTTCTTGTCCAATGAGGCAGATTGGTTTTTTTCTTGTTCCAGGTCTTAGACATGGGAGCAGGTCCCCCTTTTTGAACCCCTTTTTTGTCTAGAATAAACTGAAATTTTTTCTTGTGAGGCCTTCCAACCAGGACAATCCCGTTTCAAATGGCCATTTCGACCACAGTGAAGACACAGTAAATTGTCAGAAATAGATACATATTTACTATGAGGATTGTAAGGAGGATTATGTTCAAAACTACCCAATCCCTTTCAGTTGTAGTTGCTTTGACTTGTGATGTTAGAAAGCAGTTTGGTGGAATTGGTCCATTTTAGAGAAGTTTGAAGTTCTTTAAGATGGACCAGGTCCCTCTCCATCTGATCATTTCTTTCCAAGGCTAGAGCAAGTCTTGTCTCAGCCGTATTCAGATTTGCTTCTAGCTCTGCTTGCAAACTAGTGGCCTTTCCTTTCCTTTTCCCAAATTTTTCAATCATTATGCTCAATTGATTTTTATGTTCTAGATTTTCAGCTTCTAGAACTGTCAAATGTTTCTCAATGAGCGATGTGTGAACAGTTGTTACTATCTTTTCTTCACCAAGAAGATCTAGGCTAATGTTCATAGAGTCCTTTTCAGTGGTTAACTCGATGATAGACTCGATCAAAACATTTGCTAGATTTCTCAACCTTCTAACAGAATAAGAGTTCAAGTTTTGTTTAATGTCAAGAAGAGTTACCTTATCTTCGTCGTCCTCGTCATCTAATTTTGCCATGAGGGCAAACAACCCATCAAGCACGTTAGCATTATCTTGAACCGCCAACATTGATGCGTCATCAGGGCATTCTGACTCTCCTGACTCACTTGAAGAGTCCCCCCAAGCAGCAAGAGCTTTCTTCACAACATAGTTTGCTGCAGCTTTTCTTGCATTCTTCTCAGGTACCAGGTCCCTCCTCTTATCCTTTTCACTTCCAGGTCTTTGATACTCTTTGTTTTCAGCTTTAAGCATTGGGCAATCTCTTATGAAATGACCTGCCTTTCCACACTTGTGACAAAGGTCACTCGCAGATGCAGCCCTACGAGGATTCCCTCCTTTTCTAAACCTTCCGTACTTTCTCACAACTTTCTGAAATCTCTTGGTCAGATAGGCCATGTCACCCTCTTCACTTTAAGTTTCACCTGGTGTGATTTTGAGAACTATGGACTTGTCTTTCTTAGCTTCCTTCTTTGAAATATCCTGATTTTTATTCATTTCATGAGTCTTGAGGTTTCCAATAAGAGCATCCATTGTCAAAACCTTCAAATCCTTGGGTTCAGTGATAGCATCTACTTTGCTTGCCCAGGACTTAGGAAGAATTCGAAGAACCTTCCTAACTTGCTTACTAGTGCTAATGGGTTCACCCAGACTTCGTAGCTCATTGGTTATGGAAGAAAGTTTAGTATGCATTTCATGAATAGTCTCTCCTTCCTTCATGGTGAAGTTTTCATATTGAGTGGTCAGCATGTCCACCTTCGATTCCTTCACCTGCTCTGTTCCCTCATGAGCCATCCTTAGACAGTCCCAGATTTCCTTTGCTGACTCACACGCAGAAATGCGATTGTACTCTTCAGCACCAATACCACATACTAACAGCTTTTTAGCTTTATAGCTTTTTTCTATCTTCTTTTTGTCTGCCTCGTTGTATTGTTGACGAGTCTTTGGAACAACTTTCGTGATTTTACTGTCTTTCACTTCCACGGTTGTAATGAAAGGTCCATCCAGCACTATGTCCCATAACTCGCTGTCCTCAGCCATAAGATAGTCGTGCATCCTTGTTTTCCACCAACTGTAAAACTGACCATTAAAACGAGGAGGTCGTGTTGAAAATTGTCCTTCTTCGAGGTTCAGTGGAGCAGCCATTCTTTTGCAGAAATATCTCTCTTGGTGTTAACCAGCTAGAGAGTGCCTGCTCTGATACCAATTGATAGAATAGATGTGTCCACTATCAGTCAACGGACCAAGTCCCTTGACTCAACAAGAAGGATATCTCATAATGAATAATAGAAAAAACACAACACAAGCAGTTTAAGTGGAAACCTACTTGCTCAAGGGAGTAAAACTACGACCTGTCACACATGATTTTCAACTGTTTTCACTAATCTCTTCAAGCAAAATCGTTGTATTGTTGACGAGTCTTTGGAACAACTTTCGTGATTTTACTGTCTTTCACTTCCACGGTTGTAATGAAAGGTCCATCCAGCACTATGTCCCATAACTCGCTGTCCTCAGCCATAAGATAGTCGTGCATCCTTGTTTTCCACCAACTGTAAAACTGACCATTAAAACGAGGAGGTCGTGTTGAAAATTGTCCTTCTTCGAGGTTCAGTGGAGCAGCCATTCTTTTGCAGAAATATCTCTCTTGGTGTTAACCAGCTAGAGAGTACCCGCTCTGATACCAATTGATAGAATGCGTGCGTCCACTATCAGTCAACGGACCAGGTCCCTTGACTCAACAAGAATAATAACGAAGAGTAAATAATAACACTATCACAACACAAACAGTTTACGTGGAAACCTCCTTGCTCAAGGGAGTAAAACCACGACCTGTGCACCAACCAATTGTACTTTTTCCAGCCTGGCAGATTGTGTGTATATTTTCGTCGTATCAGGTCCCTTTACAAGGTCCCTGGGTTTGTCAGATCATCAAAACTACAACTAACAACATGACTTGGAAACGTTGGAGACCTTGACAAGGAATTGTTGTAGAACAAGAGGAGCATTGGTCAGAGACTTTGATGAAGCCCAAAATGATATGCACGAGACTCCTACATTACCAACTACCAGAAGGAGGGGTGTAATAACTTCACTTCGCACTTAGTTGGAAACAGAAATGAAGGAGTGTGAACCAAAAGAGAAAACCGGGGTGGATTGAAGAAGAAAAGAAAGATGTTCCAAAGACACCAGCAACTGTTCTCACTAGCCAAAGAAAGGAAGTGAAGGCAAAGAGTTCAGTTAGGAAAGTCTATAGCACTCATCAATCAGTGAGGTTATCTAGAAACCTATGCAGAAATCAAGCACACAAGAGAATGAAGAGTCAGGAACCATCACGTTTGATGCGCTTTTTGAAGAAACTTATGAAAGTTTAGAGGTGGACTCTGAGCAGTATTCTGTTCACAAGACTGAAGAATTAGACAAAAATGGTTTTGATTTAAAATCATCTGAGAGTTTGAACATCAAGAATGAATCAGATACTGTATCAGGTCAACAACATGAAGTAGACATGGAAGATGGTTTTCAACAAGACAGTGGCAGTGCCCTGGTAGTTGTTGCTTTAGATACATAGCAGAAGAGGGCTCAAAGGAAGTAGCACTTGGTCACAATAACAACAGATCTGAAGAGAAGAAACGATGGAAGTATCTGAAATCAATCATGCTGAGGCTAAAAAGGAAAAAGATTTTCAGAACAAAAACCGAAACTTGGGTGATGATATGACGAGGAATTCAGATGGTAATGTGGTTCTGACCAAGAAGCCGCATGAACAGGATGAGCCCCATTGTGGTGATACATCTGATTTTGTGGCAGAAAATGGAGATGAAGAAGATAATTTTAATCAGATGTTTGAATGTCAAGTGGATGAGGCTGCAGAATGTAACTCTGACGTTGTAAGAAAACAAGAGTTGATGGAAGAACCTGTGAGTGCCAATCCAGAAACAAACATAGATTTCCATGAAGAGGTGCAGTGTCTGAAAGATATTGCCAAAACTAACATGGAAGACACTGGAGAAGAGGAACCCATGGAAGAATATGAAGTTTATCATTCTGCATTGTGTCAACAATGCAGCTCATGGTCTGGAAGTTGCTGGAGAAAATCCCATGGAAGAATATGATGTTGATCGTACTGAGGCTAATGTGGATGCACCAGCTGCTGCTATGGAAGTTATTGGACAAGAAGAATCCATTGAAGAATCTGAAGTTGATTATGCTGAGGCCACTATGGAGAGTGAAGCTCATAGTCTCCAGCCCTTGTTTCTCTCATACCTGATGCTTCCCAGGATAGTGAGTGTGAGATTAAGGTGGGTGGAAGTCACCAGTATTTTCATGTTTCAGACACTAATATAGAAGTTGTTGGAGAGAACAATCAGTAATTTATCATGATGAGGCTAATGTGGATGGTGTTGCTCATGCTCTTCGTCCCTTGGTGTATCTCATACCTAATGCTGCCCCATACATATTCTTCACTGGGGAACTGAATACTATGCAAAATCCTTCAGCCTTGGCAAGAAGAAGCCAGAATGTATCACTCAGACAAGCTGCCTGACACCAGTGAAAAAGTCTTCAAGGAAGACACCACTTAACAATCCATCAGCAGTGACAAACATAAGGCAGATATATGTTCACTGTGCCAGTTTCATCCAGAGGTTGAAGGTTTTTGGGTTTGCTACTGCCACTTGGCTCGTCCATCAGCATTGCTCAGCCCAACTTATTTGCATCTTTCCAAGGAGGGTATTCGTCCTTTATGGGAGGTTAGTTTGGTGCTCATGCTAACTATTGTTTTTCTGTGTCTTCAATTTTGTTCAAGTCCTTAACTATGTATATCTCTTACTGAGTTAATTTACTGATTATATTTGTCTGTGAAGGATGCTGTTAACTCCCATGGTGGGAAGTGGATAATTCGTTTTAAAAAGGCTGTCTCAGGACATTATTGGGAGGACCTGGTAAGCTAGCTGCCCTGTGATTGTTGTTTCTATCAACTTAGCTGGACTTTTATGGCTACAAAATACTTAGTGCAGAAATAAATTTTTCACTCATTCCTATGGGTAGCCATGACGAAATTTAGATCGTAAGCTTCAGACAATATAAAACATGAATACCTAAACAGAGAGGAAATTTCTAATTCCGTTTTATGCAAGGAATGCTGAGATACCCCTTAGCAAACAATCTCACATAGGTTTCCATAAGTAAGCACTAGAAGCTGACAAAAGGGGATAGTCTAGTGAAAAGGACTCTCTATAACCACGACAGGAGCCTCATCAAGGGGGGAGTTGGAAAAGATGCTGGTTATCCAAGTGGGGTTTAAGGAGCAGGGTCTACCATATAAAAGAAAAGAGAAGAAGAAGAAAGAGCACTAGAAGCTGACGTGACTTCTCAGACCAGACTTTTACATCAGTATATAATCTGTCTCCTAAAGAGTGTGCTGTTGCATTGATGTTACTCCTCAATTTTTTGTCAATAGCTGGATTTTTCATGCTGCCTTAGATTCCCAGTATCTAACCAAAAAGTTGAGTTAGTTTGAAGTATTCTCATCTTGGAGTATATGCACTGCTGGCAATGGCAATAAACTATCTTTGAAAGATTTTCACTAGAGGAAGCTTTTAAAAATGTTTACAAAAGATCTTAGTGGAAACGGTGTTGCTAAAATCAAGGTAGCAATCTCAAGATCAGCCTTGCAGACCTTCTTGGTTTGCTACTTTTAAGAAACATGTCTAAATTTTTGATGATTTGTATTTATTGAGTTTAACAAAAACTTGTATGAAAACTAAAATTACTCTAAAAGATATTCAGATAGAATGCAAGAGGAGTTTTGAATGGTATGCCTACAGATTATTTATTTTTTTCTTTTTTTGGATAAATAAATTAACTAACCTAAAGAAATATTCAACACTGCAAGATTTTAGTTACTCAGTACAATCAACAATCAACTAAACCCTAATCCTAAACTAGTTGACGTTCTATATGAATTCACGGGATCTGTTCTGCCATTTTAAAATCCTCATTTCACACAACAAATGGATGGAATGTATCCCTTCCTAGATGGGTGCATTTTGAGTAACCTAATATTTTTTTTCTATTTTTACATTGTCCATTAACCTAGTGCAACCCATCCTCCTTTACCTGGCTAATGTTTTGCAAGTCAAGAAGAGGCTCTACTTTTTTCTTCTTGAAGTTTGAATGCCCTCCTAAGTCCTATGACATCCAGTAGAAGCTCAGGAATGCATCAAATCTTCTCTATCTACTCCAAAACTAAAAATAGAAAAGAAAAATATGGGAGAAAAATTTTGTACTGCAGGTTGTATCCATTTTTTTATGACTGTGGTGTCAGGAGCAGCGACTAATTTTACGGGATACCCCACCAGTAACAGTGGTCTAAATAACTCTATCCATCAAGGCTAGGACATATAGGAAGAATCACCTAGTATTTTTTTGTTTCTGCTAGGTTTTGAACCTAAGAACTCAGGCCTCTCAATCACTTCATGGACCACTAGGCCACAACGTTGGGTGCTACTGCGGACTATACTTGAGGAAGGCCTTTTCCCTAAATATCTGGGGAGGCGAATAAACAACAAGCTCTTTCTAATCCGCCAAAAAGATAACACGAAATGGCCCATGCTACATACAGTACACATTATTGGGAGTTATAATCCAACTAAAATTTTGAAATAAAAGAACATTCAATAAAATTAGAAGAATAGTTTAAAGAAAACCTTGCTGAGATGAACGAGGGTTTTGAGGAGCGGAAGAGCGAGAGCGTTGAAGTTCCCTCATTTCAAAGCCAAAAATGGAGGAAAGTTTCAATTTTGCCTCATTTATAACAAAAGCAGGGAGATTTCTTTGACGATAATTCTTGCCAGTGATCAACTGGGTTAGCTCCTCCCTCTTTATTGGGCAGCCTGAACTCTGTTCACTCTTGAATAATACATACCGAATCACCTCTGCTACAAGCTTGTCTTTCTCCTCAACAGAAATACCAAATTGAGAAAAATCTTCCCCAGAACTAGACATACTGTAATGAAAAATTAGCAATAATTTCAGTTAATTCGATTTTCTGAAATTGGGTTTTGGGGGAAATACTAAATTCATACCTTTTTGCCTCCTTTTCAACAATTTGTCGATAGCTCTGCTTGTGTTTTCTATGTCAAAAGAGAATGAAAGAACAGAATGAATTGTGAGGGTTTTATAGTTGGCGGGTTTTCGGGAATTGTTTTCCCGCTATAAAATGTTGGATTCTAGGGCATGACCTGACACGGTATATATATCCAATATCATATTGATCGAAATCAAAATTTTCTATATCGCACTAGGGATATTATGGTATTTGGTACGCATTTTAAATTAATCTGGCATTTAATATGATATTGGTATTTATAATAAATATAATATTGAAATATCGTATATCGTACCAAAGTTTTATAATAATACAAAAAAAAACTCATATATATTATATTTTATACTTTTACTACGTAAATCACCCGCGCTTCATGTGGTGGTAAACTACATCAATAAGCTTATTCATGATCATTTGATTTTGTTTTCAAGTGAGTACATTGAATTGTCAAGAATATTTTATCGAACTACGAATTGAATAGTGTTTTAATTCTACAATAAAAAAGATTTAATCTTAAGTCTTAATACATTTTATTATTGATTGTTCATTTTACTCTAACTTTTTCATCACTTTAGATATTAATCCTCATATAATAGATCTATTCAAAGAAAATGACATATTTTTTTATTTATCATTCTCTATATTTATCTTTTCAAAAATTAATATAAACATTTTATCCATCAATTTCAAGTGTTTTTTCTTATACAAGGTCTTTGCATACATAATACAAATGGTATGTATCTTATTGAATCTATATATCTATATAAAGTTAGATGTGAATAAGATGATGTGGCATGCTTCTTTGGCCAGCATTCCTATTTGTCTTTCTTTTTTTTGCAAAATTTTAAATATTTTTTACATTTAATTTAGAAAAATAAATGCACTACACTTTCTCTCTCCCCATTATTACTCCACTATTAATGTCTTCCTAATAACCTTCCATTTACCTTTATTGTCATCAGTTTTTTTTTCAAAAATAATTGTTTTTTTGTCTTCTCCTATTTATTTGATTCAAAATATTCACAAAAATATTTAATTAAATATTCACAAACATAAATCTATGTCTATATATCTAATATATATTTAAGTTAGATATAGACAAAGTGATGTGTCACATTTTTATGAAAAAAAAAATTTCATTTATCTTTTTTCTCATTTTTGTGACTTTTCTTCTTTTTTTAAAAAAAAATAATGTGCTATATTAAAAAGTCCAAAACACATATCTTATATCTTCAATTCTCATATTTCTAAATCATATCACATTTTTGTGATTCTTCATTTTTTTTTTTAATTCATGTGCTATATTAAAAACTCCAAAATACACATCTTAGATTATACATTCCCATAATTCTATATCATATTTATTCATACTAATTAAACATCATAATTTCAAATCAGCTACAAAACTTTTTCCTTTCTTCTCATATTCCATAAATTGACATAAAATTTAGGGAAAAAGGTTTGAAATATATCTAAATTTTGACCGAAATTGTTGTAACGATACCGAACTTTGGAAAGGACCTTTTACCCCCCGCATTATTTAATAGTGTATTTTAATGGTATATATGTGCTCACGTGGACATCATAAATATTGCATCATTATAAATAGTAGTGTGTCCACGTGGGCAAATATATACCTTTAAAATACACTATTAAAATAGTGCAGGGGGTAAAAGGTCCTTTCCAAAGTTCGGTATCGTTACAACAATTTCGGTCAAAATTTAGATATATTTCAAACCTTTTTCCCTAAATTTTATGTCAATTTATGGAATATGAGAAGTCATTTCGATCAAAGTTCAGATATATTTTGAACCATTTTCCCTACGAATCATACCCGCTAGACCAGGATTGTTTCTATTATATATCCAACTACGATCAGGATCCATCTACACAAACAATAATGATAATTTTAATTCCAACAACTAAATAACATTTGAACTTATTTAAACAACTTAACAACTTTCTAAGTCTAACTAGTTTTGACTTATTTATTTTAACTTATTTAAATAACTTAACAACTTTTTAACTTTAACTAGTTTAGTTTAGACTTAATTTTCCTAACAACTTAAATCTACCAACTAAACCACATTATTTATTTGAACTTATTAAAACAACTTAACAAGTTTTTCAATTGAACTAGTTTAGTTTTGACTTAATTCCAACAACTAAATCCACCAACTAAATCACATTATTTATTTTAACTTATTTAAACAACTTAACAACTTTAACTAGTTTAGTTTAGACTTAATTTTCCTAACAACTTAAATCTACCAACTAAACCACATTATTTATTTGAACTTATTAAACAACTTAACAAGTTTTTCAATTGAACTAGTTTAGTTTTGACTTAATTCCAACAACCTAAATCCATCAATAAATATATTATTTCTAAATTTAAAGCTAAGTGTCAACACTAGATGGACACAAATCGATCTTGCAAGAAAATCAATTTTGTCATCAATAAGATCAACTAGTGTTGGTACTTATGCAAAACATACACTCGATGGACACAAACAAGTTATGACAAAATTAAAGCTAAGTATCAATACTAGATTGACACAAACACGTATAGAAAACAATTGTACTTGAACTTTAGAAATTTAGAAGCACCAAACCTTATCTCCTACTTTGATGAAAGAAGCAATATAGTCTTGTAACAACTTTTTTAGATGTTGAGCTTCCTCAGTTGCCTAACACGAAAAGAAACAAATGTTAATCAGCTTATTGAAAGTTTTGTTAACTCAAACTTAATACTCACAAAATAATAATATCTTGAAAGCAAGTTGCATTTGTGGTTGGGGTGGTTTTGTTGGGGAAATGTCCTTTTCTGTTCTTGGTTATGTGAAGCAAAGAGTGGACAATACAAACAGAGGAAACTTGTAGAGAAGTCATGTTACATTATGTATTTTTGGTCTATAGGCATATGATTATGTTTTTCATGAATGAAGCTTATAGTAAAATTGTCCTTTCCCCACATGCTTTGAAGTGGAGTTTTTTTGTTTGGGTCTTTTTCCTACTGTTTTTGCATAAATAAATCTAAATATTAGTGTGAATATTGTTAAATAATTAGATTTTAGAGTCGCGTTATCCTCATATTATTATGTTTTATTTTTCAGAAAAAGTGTAGCCATACTTTGTGTTAAAATAAGTTAGTATCCCTTTCAAACTCCATTTTTTTTCTGAATGGAGTCTTACTCAAGTTGTACAAACAGTGGTCGGAACAGTCATACTCAAGTTGTTCTTGAAGACTTTACGAATATATCCCTTTCAAACTTCATTTTTTTTCATTTCTAGATTCGCACTGTACTAGTAATTAATCAATATCCATAAAAAAATATCAACAACAATTTGCCCAATAAACAAGCATTTCATATAGTTTAAGAGAGAAGTGAGTGGGTTGGTATTCCTGAGAAAATAAAGAGAACAAACCTTGTGGAGGCGGCGCGAACTGAGAAAGCAGTTGATGGAGGCGGCGCCGGTCGGGATGGAGGCGCGAATTGAGAACCTCCTCCTGTTGCTGCAACCACCCTCGATCTGTTGTTGCGACCCACTGCTGAGGCAGCGTCGAATGGGGATGGACGTCGATGGGGGTGGGTCGGGGTAAGAGAGGACTGAGTACCTAAAGGGAATATCACAACATGATGTTTAAACAGTATCTATTTTATTATATGCTTATAACTTTTTTAAAAAAAATTATTTGTATCAGAGCCTATCAAGATAATTAAACTTAATCAAAATGATTAAACATATATGGTATTTAGATGACCAAACCTTAGTAACCATACTAAAGGTAATAAAGTTAAATAGAGATCTAAAAGAAAAAATTCTACAAATAATCATAGAAGAAAAATATAGAGAAGAATTTTCAATGGAATTCATACTATTTGGTTATTCAGAATATGAAATGGATTATCTAGATACATCTGATTATTATCTATCATATTAAAAGAAAAATGAGTTTAAAGGAAGCTATAGATTTATTAAATGATCTAGTGGAAAGTCATAAGCAAATAAGCCTAAGGCTAAAGTTAATAGAGATAGAAATTATATCTTTTAGAGAAAATATTCCTAGAAGAATTACAAACTTAATAGAAATAACAGAAAAATTTGACAAAAAAGTAAGTCAAAAATACATAAATGAACTCTTAGCTGAAAAATTTGCAAAAAAGAGTTCATATAAAAAAGGAAGTCTTGATGAGAAACTCATTCAGAATTTTTTTTAAAACAAAAAAATTAAAGAAATAGAACAGTCTAGAAAAGAGACTCTAGAAGAAAAAACTGAAGATGAACAAATTGGAACAGGTGAAAACCCTGAACAAAGAAATGAATGAACTAGATAAACTAGTTTATGCGTTAGAAGACCTTGATCTTTCAGATCAAAAACTAAAAGTTCTAATGAACAAAGGAGATACAAGAGAACCTCAAGGAAAATTTGAAATCGGGGATGGATCAAACTCTATAAAAGAAGAAATCTTGCAACAAACAGATATGGAAAAATAGTTTGCACCTAAAGCAAAAAGGAATAAGGACTTCATGAGTCAATACCATAATAATAATAATAAATCAAAATACATGTCTAACAGACTCCCAACATGAGATGTAGGAATAACTCAATTCTTAGATCTAAATTGTAAAAAAGAACCATAATTAGATCTAGATATATGGGCTCAGAACATATTTCTCTTCTTCCTACTAGGAAAAGGAGTAAGTTATTCAGACGAAGAAAAATATATCATTATGATAAACACTTTCACTAGAAAAGTAAGCAACTTGTATACATGATTTTCAGATGATGCAAAGGGAATCATCAAAAACAATACCATCGAATGATTTTAAAAAATTCCTTCAAGAGGGAATAAGAAACCTTGTGCAATTCATAGGGAATGAATTTCTAGGTGGCGAAGGAACCACCACCCAAAATAGAGAAAAAGTAAGGATAATCGCAAAAGAGCAATTAGAAAAATTACAAATTTGTAAAATGAGTCATATTCAAGAATACACTTGTGAATTCGAAGAATATTATTATAAAATATTTGATAGTAGCAAGAAAATGCTACCATATCTTGAAAAATATTTTCAAAAATTACCAGGCTTTTGGACTAAATATTTTAGAGAAGAATATGAAAAAGAAAACAAATAAGGTGATACCCTTGGGCAAAGGATATCTTTTCTAAATAATAGACTTGGACAATTATGTATGACACATAACATACAAAGAAAGGCCAAAAGAATTAACACCCAATTATATTGTCAAGATACAAATGCAGCAACCCAATGGAGATGCAATGACATGTCTTATAAGAAAAGAAGAAAGCTCAAGAAAAGCTTAATCAAAAGGAAAAATATTTCCAAACAAAACTATATACCTAAAAGAAGGTATTATAGAAAGAAAAATAACTTCAAAAGAACAACAGAAAAATGTAAATGCTACAACTGTGGCGAAGAAGGTCATAAAAGTTATGAATGTAACAAGAAAATAGTAAAAATATCCAGAATTGATAGACTAGAAATTGATTCAAATTTAGAATCTATAACATCAATAAAAAGTGAGGACTTCTATGAAGAACTCTATGAGGAATACTCAACCAGCTCAGAAGAATCTGAATAAATGAATAAATAAATACAAAAAAAAGAAGAAAATTCAGTTCAAATTTTGGAATCTAAGAAAGATCAGAGGGAATACGCCCTGAAAGCAACTTTCGATGGAGAGTTATTTAAGAAAATCCAAGAATTACGATTAAATCTAAAAACTGAAGATAATATATTTAACAGAATGCAAAGAATGTTTGCAAGAAATAAAATTTCCTATCATGAATATCAAGAAGTAGAAAGGGTAATAGAAATTACTCAAACAACAGGAAGACATAAATTAAACCTATTAACTAAACTAATGATAGAACAGATTCTTAGGAAAATCCTTGAAGAGAAAAGAAAGAAAATGAATTATATCTGTCGCGCCCCGTTTTTCGCAAAACAGACCTTCCTTTCGGATGCACGACCTAACAACTCTTTTGGGTTTTGGAGCAATTGAAGAATCGCCACCTAACGAATTAAGGCGCGTTAGGGCACCTATCTAACCTAACTAAGTCTAGCTAAGGTCAACGAACCAGAGATCAGGGTAAGGGTTCAAATTACCTCAAGGGGAAGGTGTCAGGCATCCCTCGAGGTCCACAAATGTGGGTCCCGGCCGTGTCTCATGCAATTTATGTGGGGGGTTATAAGTAGCAATTAAGGTCACTTCATTTATTATTTATTTAATTAGCATGATTACTAAGTGATAAATAATATTAAACAATTAAAGTCATTTTAATTATTTATTTAATTAATTAAGCATGTGACAACTAGGTGATAGCATGATATTAAGCATTTAAAGGCACTTTAATTATTTTAGTTAATTAGAGGCATGCGAGACTAAGTGATAACATAATAAATAAATATTATACAATAAATAAAGAGATGAGCGAGGGGATAGAAATTTGCACAATTAGATAAGCAAACAATTTTTATTTTTTATTAAACTACCCCAAATAATTATAACAAGTAACGAGAGAAAAGGAAAGGGAGACTCTGAAGGACTTTAGGATCAGCACTCGACTTTCTTTATTTCGGTCGGTTTCTTGTAGGGACAGACAAAACCAAGGTTTGTCATTTAGACCGAGTCGATGTCATCATCTCCATAGGGCCTAAACTACCCCTACCCCACCACCGCATGCTTTTCGTCTCTAAAAGGTGTCTAGCGTCCCCACGTAAGGTCCAAGAGGCATTGGACTGCTATTAGGATGAATTTAGACAAAATAAAATATAATAGGCCCACCTAGACACCAAGTCAAACAATTAGGACGAGCATTTAGCACGTAGGGTCTCATATTGGCCTCTAGATTAGTTTATTCACATGCTAGCAAACACAGATACTTGTGAAAGGTTTCATGCTAAGTGTGTGAGCATACAAGCATACACAAGCTTCACAATAATGTTATAAATAAATTAACAAGGACATAGCGTTATGACAAAATGCAAAATTTATTTTATTTTTATTTATAAAGCATACAGGAAATATTTAATTATTAGTTGATTAGAAGTTGCAAGATAATTATTAATAATGTAGAGACTAAAATTCAGGCAGAATTTTATTTGGACGGAATTTAAGATTAAAATATGCAGGAGCAGATTTAGTATCAAAATAATAATATCGCAATATTTATTTAATATTGGCAGAGAAATGTCTTAATGCAGATAAATAATTATCTGGCGGCAGATATTTAAGGTTGCAAAATTTTAATGCGAGCATAATATTTAAAGCTAGAGCTTCACTTAATTTTAAAATTTTTTTATCTAGACAGGGCAAATTTTAAAATGGGCATGCAGAGGGAAATCATTAAATTTTATTTTTTTTAAATGGCAGTAACGAATTAGATTACTATTAATTAACATGCTAAAATGAATCAGCTTATTTTAAGCAGTAGTTGATTAATGCAAAAGTTGATAGTTCGAGCAGATTTATAATTAAGGCAGTATTTTACAATAGCACATTCATGCAAAAAATGGTTGATTTTAAGTGGCAGAAAAATGCAGAAAATAATTATATCAGATAAGAAAAAGGCAGCAAGCATATGAGACAGATTTTAATTCTTTTAGTTATTAACATGCATGAGAAATTTGAGAGTCTACAGGCTTGATATCTAAGTGACTAACAAATATTTAAACGATAAGCTAGATATGCTGAAATTATTTAAACTGATTAATTAACGTCAATTTTATTAATTGAATCCTATAGGCATGCTTTTCTAAGTAGTCTGAATTTATTTACATAAAGCTAAGGTTAAAATCTAAATGAATAAGCTAATTAGTTTAACGTGCTGAAAAAGTTATTAAACACATAAAACTAAGATCTGTATAAACTACAGTTATCAAACTCTTATTAATTAATTTAACGGAAAGTCCAACGATTATTATCCCGCAACATCTTCTAAAGTTATTCACTACAAATTTATTGATTTAAAACTATGCGCATAAATAAATAATTGATTTTAAGTTAGATTATTTAAGGGATTCCATCAAGCTCGTTATCTATAACAAACACACATAGCAAAACAAACTAAACTAAAATAAAACAAAATAAACAATTAGCATGTATATCCCCTCCCCTTTAGACGATCCCCCAAATATATCACATATAGAGATAGTGTTGGAGTTATACACAATATTACAAGCCAAATTAAAGAACAAATGAATAAAATATGTAACACTAAAATAAATAATAGCTCCATCCGGAAATTTCTTCTAAGAGACTCTTCAACCCCTTGAACTCTAGGTTCAAAACCTGCTAGAAGGGATAATGTAAGACATGTATATAATGGTGAAATAATCGTAACCTCAAATATTCATAGCAACAAATTACTTTCGTATAAGCGACACACAAGAAGTCACAACAAACAAATAATAACCATAGACTTTATCACACATAGAGAGGGAAAAACGGAAACTAATTCGGGTGCTTCCTTTTATTCATTCCAACATACAACAATATTCAAAGTAATAATGCAAAAACAAAATTTAACCTAACGAAG
>NW_006239874.1:0-8230 GCF_000226075.1 Solanum tuberosum
AATATTTTAATTAATAGTTACAAATTAATTTTAAAAAGGGAAAATAAAAAGAAAAGCTAGTTCCATGCACTAAGAATTATTCTCTCATTTTTCATTTAGACCCAAAAGCATCCAAAATTTCAACATGTTTCCCTCTAAAATTGTAAAAATAGACTAAGTTCATGATTTCTCCCTAAAATTTAAATCCCAATTAAATAACCACCCCACCACCCCCACTTTCCCCCTTCCCAGGTATGTAACACACCAAATTCAAGACATCTTTTCCCTTTAATCCATTAATTCTATCACCCTCTGTCTCTCGCTTCTCCCCTTTTTACCCCATTATCTTGTTCAATTCTTTTGTTAGTGTTATTTTGCTAATTGGTTTTTTCTTTTGTAGGTTCAACAAAGGAGAATAGATGGTAAATATTTTTTTAGAAATATAAAGGTAATATTATGTTCCATGGGTTTGACGATTCACATCAAAATTCAAAGATTATTCTATTATTTTTATTTTTTTAATCTATAGTCATTTTGTATTTTTGAAGTTGTTAAATTCAACGAATTAATGTCTTATAAAGTTCAGAATCATTTTGTATTCTCACCACATCATTAAGTCTGCCATATTCTATCTTTAATTGATTTTTGGTAAGACTTAATTTTTTTATCAAGACGTATAAAGATATATGTTTTTATAGATATATGTTTATTTAATTATGTATGAGATTTTCACGGTTTTCATTATTTCAATATGATGCAGAGATTGAACTTGCTTTACCCTTGAATACAAGATATGTGACAACAGCTCAAATTACCAAACAAATGCTATAGAATTTTTTATGTTTATTTTAATTATATGGATTTTAAAAGATTTAAAATTGTAATCTTCGATTCGTTATACACAAGTTTGTATTACTTTAATTTGATTTTAATTTAAACTTTTGGAGCTTATTAATATGAGTTTGTTTAGTGAAATTTGATTTGTATTTAATGTGTTAATTAGTAAAATTATTTATTCATATTATTTAGAAGGTTTGATGTAATCCATATTTATTATTTAAAGAATGATAATAATTTTGTAAGACTCCACAAATTAAACTATGTAAAAATATTGATTTTATATCACGATATTTTAAATTCCCACAAATTTAATTCTTAAAAGATTCAGATCAAATTGTGAAGGTTCTAAACCATCACGAATTGAAACTTAAAAATCTCCACAAATTAAATAATCATTTTGTGGAGGACATCGTGGAGGTTTGTTAAAAGCGCCACAAATATGCTCGTGGCAACTGTAATTGTAGCGTTTTTAAAAACCACCACAATTCAATTTGTGGAGTCCCTATACCTCCATAAATAGACAAAATAAACCCCATAAATTGAGTGTTTTCTTGTAGTGTTATTTGCTTAAATTTATATTTAAGTTTTATGTAATTAATTATATACTCTAGTATCCATAATTTATGAAATTATTATTCATTGACGCCCGATTTTGACCGACCTATAACCCATCTTTAGATTGCTATTTGATAAAATATGTATTTCAAAACCTATTTCTCTTATTAAATGTTTAATTTATCTTTAATGTTATCTAAATAATTATATACTTTAACATTCGTAATTTACAAATTATTATTATTATATATGTCATTTAATAAATTTGAAATAATTATTTTACTTATTTATTTAAAACGTCTATAATATTTAAGTGTATTTATTTACATGAAATTAATTTAATATGTGTAGTATTCTATTAATCAAATAGCAGTTCATTTAATCTTCTTCCAAATTATTTAAATTATAGCCTCTTCTATCCAATTTATTTTGAGTCTAGCCTTTTCTATTCAATTATATGTCAATTCTAGACACTTATTTATTTCAGTTCTAGCTAATGTAGATCAAATGTGACCTAAATTCAAATCTCATATGTTAATCCCAACCGTTCATCTCACCCTGATCAAATCACAATCGTCCATCAAATACTTATCAATGATCCAAATTCGCTCAACCCTTTCTTTCATATTTCAGTCATCTTAAATCTAACGCTTTGTTTGGATTGTTGTTACCCATTGTGTTGTATTGTATTGTTACCATTTCCTTTTGATTGTTACTTAAAATGAATTGTATTGGATTGCTAAATTTCATTGTTACGTAACAATCGAAGACTCCATTTCAAGGGACAATCAATTTGATGTTTTCCAATTGTTACTTCATTTATTTTTCCAATTATATCATTGCTTGATATTTTCTAATACTATTTTACCCTATATTATGTTATCCCAGTCAAACCTCCTACCGAAAAAATACTATGTTGCTTTGTTCCTTCTAGATTTGGTCTCTTTCTTCTTCTTTTTTCTCGAGCATATGCTTTTACTTTTTTTTCCATATTTTTATCTTCTTATCATATTGCTTTATATGTTTTTTTGATGATTCCTACCTTATACATTTTGATTTAATCAACATTTAATTAAATCAATCTAGAAACAAATGTGATAATACTGTTTGATAATATAATTATAATTGAATCATTGGATAACCATGATCCAAACAGAGTTGAAATGTTTTATTCTTCCTCTCTTCTAAAAAAGAACTATCAAATCACCACGCACCCCTCTCCTCACTTCTCCTTACCGGCGAACAACCCTCCTCTTCTTTGTCTCACTACCGGTGGAACCCCACGAAATAACCAATGAAACCCCAACCTTTCTCCTCTCAATTCCCCTTCTCAGTGAAAACCCCACCAGTGAACCACCAGCACCTCTCCGACACCGCTCTCTGCTCCATTTCTCTTCTTCTCTCTAGTTTCATCCAGAAGCCCCATGAGCACCACTAGTTTCACTTCTCTCCGCTCCACCAAGGACCGATGAACTCTGGTCAGCCAACGACAACAAAGCAATCAAATCACTTCTCTAGTTTGGGCGAAGTGGCAATGACCATGGTTAAGTCTAGACTAATCAAGGATCGTTGAAGTGAAGCTTATTTTTTATATGATTTTTCTAGTTATATGTCTACTCATCCCCTTTGTTGCTCTTGAAAGAAACTGTTAGATTTGGGACTTACAGGTTTTGTTCATTCATTATGGCTTAAGATTTCAAGACACACTGGCTATTGTGCTTTCTGTTTTGTTCCTTACAAGCTGCTTCATGTCAAGGATGTGTTCTTGTGCTTTTCTGTTAATTTTCTTCCACTTTCCCTTTCGGCCTGGGTGTGGAGAGAAAAAAATGTAAACAATGTTAATAAGTTATTACTATGTTTGTAATATTTGATTCCTCGTACGTTATTCTCTAAATTGAGGTTTTAAGTATATCACAGGACATGCCACATAAAAGAGAGATTCAGTTGTAGCAGTTTGAAGTAAAAAATGACTTCTTATGCCTGTAAAGATATGCAAATGCATCCCATTGCTTATATCTTGTTCAATGTATGCTTACTAATGTTTGCCTATATCCTTTGAGTAAAGTTAATT
Organism: Solanum tuberosum; assembly: GCF_000226075.1. Taxonomy (NCBI): domain Eukaryota; kingdom Viridiplantae; phylum Streptophyta; class Magnoliopsida; order Solanales; family Solanaceae; genus Solanum; species Solanum tuberosum. Next base: position 3,446 of record NW_006239874.1, read on the forward strand.
TTTGCTCATGAAAAATACATATTTATCATAGGTTTTACTTACTTGCAATGAGTTCATGTAAGACATCAGATTTTGGGAAATGTAGTTTAAATTGGTGTATGTATCTATGGGTCCCACTTACGAACCGTAGGACCTCCTTTGTGTCGTAGGTGGCAACCGTAGGTAGTGAGAAAAATAATTTTAAGAAATTTCAAGTCCCATTACCTTTTTTATTGTTCGACAGGACGATCTACTATTCCTCTTACGAGTCGTAGGTAGGTCTCGTAGGTCACCCCCAGATAGTAAAATTTTAAAGCTTAAAGTTAGTTTCTATAGTTGGCATGTATGGGCCGTAGGTAGACCTACGAACCGTACATGGGATTCTTCTAAAGTGGGTCAAATTTAAAGTTCTAGCAACCCATCGATGATTGACCAGTACTGTCACATTCCAAGACTACACCCTAGATGTCACCGGCACTCGAGAATCATTGTTGGTCCCCAAGCGAACCCTCATCCTGACTGACTACAAGTAGAAGACTAACTCAAACATACAAAGCTTAAAACTGAATAAAATTCACTGAACTCAATTACAAAATCTTTAACTCAAAAGATTAACTCGGAGTAAAATAGTATATTCAACTTGCCAGAAATAGTCAACTCAAATATTTAAAACATTTAACAAAATAAATGAAGTAGACTGCTCAAACTCTACTGTCTATCTATGAAGCCTCTAAATTATAAAGATGGAAGTCAGGACAAGACCCACGATATCTTGTCGAAACTAAAAAGTAAATGAAATCCTACGGAAGCGAGGAGGTTCACCATAGCTAACTGGAACTACAAGTGGGATCAACGAAATGCTTGTTGATGATCCTTGTAAATCCCCGAGCCTACACCCTGGGCGGGACTGGCACTCAAGAACCATTGCTGGCCCCAGGAGAACCCTTGACCTGGCTTAACTCTTAGCGGAATACTTACTCATGATAAATTAATTTTTTAAAAAAATAAACTGAACTGCTCAATAAATAACTTATAATGTATTAAATAACATTCAACTTAGCCAAAGTGGCAAATCAATATTCAACAAATGCCAATAACAAGATAGTGACAGATGAACTAATAAACTGTCTATGAAGCCTCTAATAACTAAGATGGATGTCGAGACAAGACCCATGACATCCTAATGAACTAAAATACTGAAAATCAATAAAAGGGGATCCTCTAGAAGAAAGGAGGCTCACCAACAAACTCTGAAGCTCAACTGGAATCAATAATGCGTTGGATGCTGATCCAGGTTACCTGTATCTGCATCATAACAACGATGCATGCAAAATGGCATCAGTACATTGAATGTACAAGCATGCGAGAGGAATTCTAAAACAAGACATAAACTTCAAAAAGGGACTGAAAGAACAAACCTGGTCTCAACTCAACTCAACTGAAGTGGACTCATTTCAATATAAAGCAGTTATATAAATGCAATATAAAGAAAAACTTTTAAAAAATAGATGACAACTCTGTGTATTTAGAAATATAATAGTAACTCTGTGTGTATGCAAAGATACAATATAAACTCTGGATATATATAAAAATACAAGTAACTCTATGTATATAAGGATAAAAAATACTTCTATGGAGTTTCTCTAACCGACAATCATCACTTAAGAGCTATGTGATGATACATCATTTTGCCTCACTCTGCCAAGGCCGTCCTATACCGTTGCCGGAGGGTATAGAACCTGACTACTAAGTGGATCCACTAGTATATGCTAAAAATCACTAAGGAATCATCTAAAAGTATGACTTTTTTCTACCCATGGTGGCTACATGGTTTATGGGGGCTGGGAGTTGTCTGAACTCTCCCCCATATATGTGCTCAACCTACTCCCAAAATATACTAGCTCATATGTTTAAAACCATAATTCTGTGGTTTGAGATAAATACTCAAAAACTAGCCCGAAGGCTATCTTGGAAATCAGTGTTTCCTCTCTTGCTTAATTGTGAAAGTATTTACTCTTTACTAAAACCTAGCTCAAACGCTCTTTTATAAATCTCAGATTCCTTTCTTGTTTAAATGTGAAAATATTTTACTCTTTGGGAATACATAGTCCCGATATACTCTTTTGAAGAAATCAACTTCAATCTTTACTCTTTACACAACTCAAAACTCAGGTCTTAAAACAAAGTTACAACATTCGTAAAAGACTTTTCGAAGACTATATGAACTTCTCTTTACTAGGCTCTTAACTTTCCTTGAATTTGAATTTATGGATTCAAGGATTGAGATTTGTGATAGGAAAGATCTCATGATGTTTAGGAGTGTTTTTAGATAGCTAAACATGAGAAACGATAAAGAAATCACTGTCTGGAAGCAAGTCCGCGACGCGGAGATGCATTTAAATATTTGGTCGCGAAATAAATTTTGAGGCAGAAAGGTCTGTGACCGCTCCGGGACGCGGAGAAATTTTCCAATCCTGAGGAAGACGCGGACCTGGTACCCAAATTTGCCCGACTTGTTCCTTCTTCATTTTCTAACCCTAATTCGCCTGAATTCGATTCTTTTTCTCAATTCCTCTTTAGATTAAGATACCCAGTATATGTACAAAATAATCTAACCCAAACAACTCAAGGAAACAACACTATAACCTCAAGAAACTCCTCAATCTCAACCTAAATTCAAGAACGAAAGCAATTCATGAACACACATCAAGAACATTCAAAGTTCCAATCTTTTTAGGACGACTTCACGCTGAAATAAAAATGTTTTGCACGTGGTTGAATGAGCCCAAAGTTATGAAAGTCTCACATACCTCGTAGGATCAAATCTTTGGCGAAATCCGCAATCAATTCCTCACGAAGACGACAAATCTTGACTTTCCACTTCTCTTTTCTCTTGAGTTCTTCTTTCTAAAATCCAAGCGTAAAACCTTTGAGTGTGTAAACTGAACCAATTCAGCTTAGACCCCTAAGTAACTACCAAAAATGAAATAAATTAATTGGGTAGTTAAAAGACCAGAGTACCCTTCAAAAATCCGGTTTTGACTTTCCATATCTTGACAACCCAACTTCGAATGGGCATATCTCTCTCATACGAACTCGAAATCGTGCAAACTCAGTGGTGTTGGAAAGATAATTCAAATATATTTCCTACAGTATCTTGTAGCACACCTAAATCATTTTGAGATAGAAGATATGGTCGTTTCAAATTGACCCAAAACTCATACTTAACTTAACTTTGTCAAACTTTCCAAATTTGACTATTTCCGAAAACGGGTTCTTTCTAATTCCATGTTTTTTCTAGTAGAGTGGTGTTACAATATCTCCCCCTTGGGAACATTTGTCCTTGAATGAGATTAATTTTAGCAGGCTAAGGGTGTAACATCTAACATCTAGCTCAAACACCCAACAAGGAAAATTTAAATACAACATGCCAATTTAAAATAAATGCCAAGAAAAGGATTAGTACCTTAATTTCGAACTTCTCCGAATTTGAAGAGATATGGATATCTCTTCCTCATATGCTCCTCAGCTTCCCAATTAGCTTCCTCAACAAACTGATTCCTCCATAGCCCTTTGAATGATGCTACTTCTTTCGTCCTCAACTTGCGAACTTGGCGATCTAGAATATAAACAGGAATCTCCTCGTAAGATAAGCTATCCTTGATAACAATGTCTTCAGTAGGTATGATAAGTTAAGGATCGCCCATGCACTTTTTCAACATGGAGACGTGAAAAACCGGATCAACCGCTGCTAACTCTTGTGGTAGCTCCAAATCATAAGTTATATTGCCAATCCTCTTGGATATTCTGTAAGGACCAATATACCGGGGACTAAGTTTCCCCTTCTTACCAAATCTCACAATACCCTTAATGGGTGAAACATTCAAGTAAACCCAATCATCTACTTCAAACTCTAAGTCCCTTCTACTAACATCTGTGTAGGATTTTTGATGACTCTGAGCTATTTTCAACCTCTCTTGAATAACTTTCACTTTCTCCATAGATTGACGAACTAAGTCTGGTCCTATCAACCCAGCTTTTACCAACTTCAAACCATCCAATAGGAGATCTACATCTTCTCCCATAAAGAGATTTATAAAGGAGCCCATTTTGGATGCTAGAATGGTAACTATTGTTGTAAGCATATTCAATGAGAGGTAGGTGATCATCCCAATTACCCTTGAAATCAATCACATAGGCCCTCAACATATCTTGTAGAGTCTGAATAGTGTGCTCTGCTTGACCATCTGTCTGAGGATGAAAAGCAGTACTTAAGTTAACCTTTGAACCCGAGCCTTTTCGGAATGACTTCCAAAACTGTGCAGTAAATTGGGCACCTCTATCTGAAATAATCGACACTGGAACTCCAATGTAGTCGGACTACCTCTTTTATATACAACTTGGAATAATCCTCTGTTGAATGGGTAGTCTTTAATGGCAATAAATTGATGGATTCAGTCATTCTATCAACAATCACCTAAATCGAATCATGCTGCCTGTGAAACCGTGGTAAACCTGTGATGAAATCCATATTGATAATCTCCCGCTTCCATTCCGAAAGTTCTATGTTCTGAGCCATACCAACGAGCCTTTCGTGCTCTACTTTAACTTGTTGACAATTCGGGCATTTAGCAACAAACTCAGCAATACCCTTCTTCATACTACTCCACCAATAAACTTCTCTCAAGTCACGATACATCTTTGTGGAACCCGAATGGATAGAATATCTAGAGCTATAAGCTTCCTCCATGATCCTCTCTTGGAGTCCATCTACCATTGGTACACACAATCTACCTTGATATCTCA
>NW_006239874.1:8272-9629 GCF_000226075.1 Solanum tuberosum
CTTTTATCAAAAGCCAATACTTTTTGCTTATGAACATTTGCCTTCAATTCAAGAAAAATAAGATCTTGGTCTTGTTTGTCTTTCACTTCTGACACTAATGATGATTCAGCCCCATTCATCACCACTACTCCTCCTTCTGTGGAATCCATTAATCAAACTTCTAATCGTGCTGATTTACGCACATCTTTCGCTAACTCCCTCTTTTCTTCATCAACATGTGCGGTACTACCCATAGAACACCTGCTCAATGCATCAAAAACAACATTAGCCTTACCTGGGTGATAGAAGATATTCATATCATAATCATTAAGTAACTCTAACCACCTCATCTATTTGAGATTAAGCTCTTTCTAACTAAACACATACTGAAGACTCTTCTGATCGGTGAACACATCTACATGAATACCACAAAGATAGTGAGGTCATATTTTCAAAGCAAATACTACGATAGCCAACTCTAGATCATGGGTTGGGTAATTTTTCTCATGAACTTTCAACTGTCTGGAGGCATAAGCTATATCTCTGCCATTCTGCATTAACACACAACCCAAACCAACTCTGGACGCATCACAATATACCACAAAACCTTGAGTACCTTTTGGTAAGGTTAATACTGGGGCAGTAGTCAACATATTTTTCAATTCCTGAAAGCTTTTGTCACAAGCTTCAGACCATTGAAACTTAACTGTCTTTTGAGTCAACTTCATCAAAAGGGACGAAATAGATGCTCATCTTGGTTACCTGTGTCTAAATCATAACAACGATGCATGCCAAATGGCATCGGTACATTAAATGTACAAGCATGCGAGGGGAATTCTAAAACAAGACATAAGCTTGAAAAAGGGACTAAAAGAACAAACCTGGTCGCAACTCAACTCAACTAAATTGGACTCATTTCAATATAAAGCAGTAATATAAATGCAATATAAAGAAAAACTTTTAAAACATAGATGACAACTCTGCGTATTTAAAAATACAATAGTAACGCTGTGTGTATGTAAAGATACAATATGAACTCTGGATGTATATAAAAATACAAGTAACTCTGTGTATATAAGAATACTAAATACTTTTGTGGGAGTTTGTCTAACCGACAACCATCACTTAATAGCTAAGTGATGATACAACGTTTTGCCTCATGATACCAGGGCCGTCCTTTACATTACCGAGGGTATAGAACCTGACTACTAAGTGGATCCACTAGTCTATGCTAAAAATCACTAAGGAATCATCTAAAAAGTAAGACCCTTTTCTACCCATGGTGGTTACATAGTTTTATGGGGGCTGGGAGTTGTCTGAACTCTCCCGCATATCGGTGCTCAATACTACTCCCAAAATGTAACTAGCTCATATGTTT
>NW_006239874.1:9726-11194 GCF_000226075.1 Solanum tuberosum
ATATACTCTTTTGAAGAAATGAACTTCAATCTTTACTCTTTACTCAACTTAAAACGCAGGTCTTAAAAACAAAGTTACAACATTCCTAAACAACTTTTGGAAGACTCTATGAACTTCTCTTGACTTAGCTCTTAACTTTCCTTGAATTTGAATTTAAGGATTCAAGGATTATGATTTGTGATAGGAAAGATCTCATGATGTTTACGAGTATTTTTAGATAGCTAAAAATGAGAAACGATCAAGAAATCACTGTCTGGAAACAAATCCGCGACGCAGAGAAAATTTACCAATCCTAAGGAACAGGTCCGCGACGCGGACCTGGTACCCAAATTTGCCCGACTTGTTCCTTCTTCATTTTCTAACCCCAATTCACCTAAATTTGTTTCTTTTTCTCAATTCCTCTTTAGATTCAGATACCCAGTATATGTACACAAGAATCTAACCCAAACAACTCAAGTAAACAACACTTTAACTTTAAGAAACTCCCCAATCTCAACCCAAATTCAAGAACGAAAGCAATTCAAGAACACATATCAAGAACATTCAAACTTCCAATCTTTTAAGGACGACTTCACGCTGAAATAAACATGTTTGGCACGTGAGTGAACAAACCCAAAGTTATGAAATTCTCACATACCTCGTAGGATCAAAATCCTTGACGAAATCTGCTTTCACTTCCTCACGAAGATGATGAATCTTGACTTTCCTCTTCTCTTTTTTCTTGAGTTCTTCTCTCTAAAACCCTAGCGTGAAATCTTTGAGTGCATAAACTGGTCTAAGTAATTACCAAAAAGAAATAAATTCATTGGGTAGTGAAAAGACCATAATACCCTTCAAAAATCCATTTTTGACTTTCCTTATCTAGACAACCCAACTTCAAATGGGCATATCTCCCTCATACGAACTCAAAATCGCGCAAACTCAACTGCGTTGGAAAGATAAATCAAAGGAATTTCCTATGGAATCTTCTAGAACACCTAAATCATCCTGATCTAGGAGTTATATTCATTTAAAATTGATCTGAAACTCATAATTAACTTAACTTTGTCAAACTTTCCAAATTTGATTATTTCCAAAAACGGGTTCTTTCTAATTCCAAGTCTTTCTAGTAGCGGGGTGTTTCAATCCTGAATACATGTATCTGCATCATGAAATAATGCAAGCCAAATGGCTCAGTACATGGAATATACGAGCATGTAAGGGGAATTCTAAAGTATAAACATAAGCTTGAACTTGATAAAAAGGAAACATACTTACCTCTTCTCAACTCACTCAACTAAACTCAAATCAAGAATATTATACTCAACTCAAAGGTACTCAACTCAAGATAAAGCAACAATAAAAGATGTAATAAATGGAAATCATTTAAAACAGTAGACAGCAACTCAATGTATTGAAGAATACAATAACAACTAAATTTGTATATAAAAATACAATATAACTCTGTGGAAGATTCTCTAACCGACAA
>NW_006239874.1:18486-30573 GCF_000226075.1 Solanum tuberosum
ATTGTGAAAGCATTTACTCTTTACTGAAAACTAGCTCAAAGGCTCTTTTGGAAATCTCTGTTTCCTTTCTTGTTTAAATGTGAAAACATTTTAATCTTTGGGAATACATAGTTCTGATATACTCTTTTGAAGAAATGAACTTCAATCTTTACTCTTTACTCAACTTAAAACTCAGGTCTTAAAAACAAAGTTACAACATTCCTAAACGACTTTTGGAAGACTCTATAAACTTCTCTTGACTTAGCTCTTAACTTTCCTTGAATTTGAATTTAAGGATTCAAGGATTATGATTTGTGATAGGAAAGATCTCATGATGTTTACGAGTATTTTTAGATAGCTAAAAATGAGAAACGATCAAGAAATCACTGTCTGGAAACAAATCCGCGACGCAGAGATGCATTTAAATATTTGGTCGTGAAATAAATTTTGAGGTAGAAGGGTCCGTGACCGCTCCGCGACGCAGAGAAAATTTACCAATCCTAAGGAACAGGTCCGCGACGCGGACCTGGTACCCAAATTTGCCCGACTTGTTCCTTCTTCATTTTCTAACCCCAATTCACCTAAATTTGTTTCTTTTTCTCAATTCCTCTTTAGATTCAGATACCCAGTATATGTACACAAGAATCTAACCCAAACAACTCAAGTAAACAACACTTTAACTTTAAGAAACTCCCCAATCTCAACCCAAATTCAAGAACGAAAGCAATTCAAGAACACATATCAAGAACATTCAAACTTCCAATCTTTTAAGGACGACTTCACGCTGAAATAAACATGTTTGGCACGTGAGTGAACAAACCCAAAGTTATGAAATTCTCACATACCTCGTAGGATCAAAATCCTTGACGAAATCTGCTTTCACTTCCTCACGAAGATGATGAATCTTGACTTTCCTCTTCTCTTTTTTCTTGAGTTCTTCTCTCTAAAACCCTAGCGTGAAATCTTTGAGTGCATAAACTGGTCTAAGTAATTACCAAAAAGAATAAATTCATTGGGTATGAAAAGACCATAATACCCTTCAAAAATCCATTTTTGACTTTCCTTATCTAGACAACCCAACTTCAAATGGGCATATCTCCCTCATACGAACTCAAAATCGCGCAAACTCAACTGCGTTGGAAAGATAAATCAAAGGAATTTCCTATGGAATCTTCTAGAACACCTAAATCATCCTGATCTAGGAGTTATATTCATTTAAAATTGATCTGAAACTCATAATTAACTTAACTTTGTCAAACTTTCCAAATTTGATTATTTCCAAAAACGGGTTCTTTCTAATTCCAAGTCTTTCTAGTAGCGGGGTGTTTCAATCCTGAATACATGTATCTGCATCATTTCATGATGTAGGCCAAATGGCTCAGTACATGGAATATACGAGCATGTAAGGGGAATTCTAAAGTATAAACATAAGCTTGAACTTGATAAAAAGGAAACATACTTACCTCTTCTCAACTCACTCAACTAAACTCAAATCAAGAATATTATACTCAACTCAAGATAAAGCAACAATAAAAGATGTAATAAATGGAAATCATTTAAAACAGTAGACAGCAACTCAATGTATTGAAGAATACAATAACAACTAAATTTGTATATAAAAATACAATATAACTCTGTGGAAGATTCTCTAACCGACAATCATCACTATGAGTTATGTGATGATACAACGTCTCACCTATGCTGCCAAAACTATCATATACTTTGCCTGGGTATAGAACCTACTCAACTAAGTGGATCCACTAGTATATGCTAAAAAAGCATTAAGGAATCATTTAAGAAGTATGACCCTTTCTACCCACGTTGGCTACATGGTTTAGGGGGCTGTGAGTTGTCTGAACTCTCCCCCATATCGGTGCTCAATACTACTCCCAAAATTATAACTAGCTCATATGTTTAGAGACATAACTTTATCTGTGTTTTGAGATTATTACTCAAAAATCTTTCTCTTAAAAGAGATGGTACTCAAACTGCTCAAACTCTTTTGGAAATCTAAGTTTCCTCTCATCTTAAATGTAAAAACATTTACTTTTGGAAATACTTAGTTCTCATATATCATTTTAAAGAAAAATGAACTCAACACTACTCTTTCTCAAACTCATATGCTCAAGTCTTCAAAACAAGTTTTAAAAAAGGTTTGCAAAAGACTTCTCAAAATAGGGTACATGCGGAATTAAAGGCATGAACTACTCAACTCAAGGACTCAATGATACCTCTCATCTCAAGACTATTCGACTCATAGGGTTCATGCGGAATTATGGGCATGAACAACTCAACTCAAGGACCTTCAATAAGTAACAAGTAATAGCCCCCTGATTAAGAATATAGTCTCAAAGGGTTAGGAACTCAACACTCTAAGAATTATAACTTGAAGATACTTGTCACACCCCGAGCCTACACCCTGAGCAGGACTGGCACTTGAGAACCATTGCTGGCCCCAAGCGAACCCTTGGCCTTGCTAGGACTTACTCAACTGAAAAGAACTTTAAATACAAGCTTAAATAAACTGTCTGAATAGATAAACTGAGAATGTTTTAGAAAAGAACATTCAACTTAGCCAAAATGGCAACTCATGTCTTAAAATCAAACAACTGAAATATCAAGACTAAAGAACTATAATTATCTGTCTATGAGGCTTCTAAAACTATGAGGGATGTCAGGACAAGACCCCCGATCATCCTAACAACTAAAAATACTAAACAATGCAATAAAAAGGGATTCTCTGTAAAGCAAGGAGGCTCACCACAAGACTCTTAGTGCTCAACTGGATCAACAAAGCGCTGGATGTTGATCCTGATTACCTGTATCTAAATCATAAATTGTTGAAGGCCGAATGGCATTAATGCATTGAATGTACGAGCATGCGAGGGGAAATCTAAACAAACATAAGCTTGAACTTGAATCTGAAAAAAACACTTACCTCTTCTCAACTCAACTCAACTCTTTTCAATATAAAGCAGAAATAAAAAATGCAGTATAAAGAAAATCTTTAAAACATGAAGATAACAACTCAGTGCATGTAAAAAAACACACAACAACTCAGTTTGTATATGAAAATACAACTAACGCTGTGTATATAAGTATACAAAATATCTATGTGGGAGTTTCTCCAACTGACAACTATCTGTATGAGCTTAAGTGATGGTACATCGTTTTACCTCACGTTGTTAGGGACTAACTATACCTTGCCAGGGGTATAGAACCTAACTCACTAAGTGGATCCACTAGTCTATGCTAAAAGCATTAAGGAATCATCTAAAAAGTATGATCCGTTTCTACCCATATTGGCTACACGATTTATGGAGAATTTTGAATTATCTGTACTCAAAGTTGTCCCCAAATTGGTGCTCAATATTACTCCCAAAATATACCAGCTCATATGTATAAAAACATAACTCTGTCTGGGGTTTGAGAAAAATATACTCAAAACTAGCTCAAAGGCTCTCTTGGAAATCAGTGTTTCCTCTCTTGAAATTGGTGTTTCCTCTCTTGTTTAAATGTGAAAACATTTTAACTCTTGGGAATACTTAGTTCCCTTATAATCTTTTGAAGAAATAAACTCCACTCTTACTCTTACTCAACTCAATGCTTAAGTTTTTAAAACATGTTTTAGAACGACTGTAAAAGATTTTTCACAGACTCTACGAACTCTCTTGACTTGACTCTTAACTTTCCTTGAATTTTAATTATGGATTCAAGGTTTATAATCTCATGTTATGGATGATATCATGATGTTTAGACGTACCTTAAAATATGTAGAAATCAACTAGAAAATATAGGTACGATTCAAGGGAACTCAAACTGAAAGAAGTGGGAAAGAGTAGAAAAGTTGGCGACCCTGCCGTACTGAGTGGTGCGGTGCCCCAGAGCCCAAACTATAGACCCCAATGTGGGGCACTCTGAGTGGCGCGGTGCCCCACTCTTTTTCTCCAAAATTTGGACGAAATTTCTTGTTCGTTTTCGACCCTAATTCATCTAGATTTGATTGGTTTCTTCCCCAAACAATTAGATTAGAATACACAACCAAAGTATGCAAGAATCTACTAAAACAACCTTACAACTCATGCAATTAACTCAAGAACTCCTCCAAATCTCATCGATCAAGACTCAACAAAACTTTCAGCAAAATTCATCAAGAACTCATAAAATCTTTAGTTCAAAAAATTTCTGGGGGTGTTACAACTACGGTCCATCTCAGGACCTATGGACCATAGGTCCAACCGTCGATGGGGTCCAGTAGTTATTTTTAAGAGGAACTTTTGGTAATTTTCCTAATTATTCTAACCCAATACTATGTCGTTTTATCTTCTATCCTATGCCTTATATAAACGTTTAAACCCCCAAATTACCCAATTGAACTGATTCTCCTAAAATCACAAAAGTTGATCAAGTTCTTCCATAATATTTCTCTCTCTAAAAATTTTGAAGAAGAAGTCTAGGGTTTCAAGATCAAGTCTCCAAATACACCATTAATTGTGTAATTTTGATATCAAGGCATGACAATATTCACCTATGGAGTCCTTTCCTCCATAGGATTCCTAAATTCTCCAAATTTTGAAAGTTAGAATCTCCTATTAAAGTTAGGGTTTTATCCAATCTCGTGGATTCCTTTCAATTATGATCTAATTGATTGTTTTATGTATTTTTAGGCATGAATTGAGATAATTCCATGTTTTTAAGTTTAATTCAATTGAACCCGTGCATGATCCATGATTTATATATGTTGATCATATGAAGAAGCTTTCGAACTATGAAATTTTAATTTATGAAGATATGCATGATTCTTTATGAAATTGTTGAAAATGATTTAAGGTTTCTTTGAGAGTTAAGCACTAGTGTTGTTGTTGTTGTGAAAGGATTTCTCACAAACTACTCATGACATGATTGTGAAAGGATTTTCTCACATAAAGGATTCATAAGGTTGATAGGTTTTCTCACCTAAGATGAATTGAAATTAAGGAGCTATTCTAATGAATTTTAGCTTGAATTGACTACTTGATGTGCCCTTCCATGGATAGTAAGATAAGTTAAGGTTAATGACTATTCTGTGGGATTTATACTTAGCATCGAGAGGATATTTAGATGGAAGATCTCCCGTAGTTGAGGCCAGGTTTCTAGTAGCAATCTCTCTATCCCATAACTATGTGTCACTATATGTTTGTCTTAGATAGACATTAGCTAGTGGATCCACCAAATCTAGAAGTTTATGGTTGTTGACACCTAATTTTGACCCTCCACAATAAAAATTAATCATTGAGCTTCTCCAATTTTCAAATGATTTAAAATTATTAGTTTTATAAAAATTTCAAGAAAATAAAATAAATATAGTTTGCAAGTTATCTTAAATAGTTTCGTCACTTTTTTATAATTCTTAAATAATATATATGTTTTATATAATTATATATAATTAATGTATTTCATGAATATTCAAAAATCATCTAAAAAAGATTTTATATTTTAAATATTTTATTAGTGATGGTTATAATTTTGAATTAATAAGTTTTAGTAAATTCAAAATACTTTCAAGTTATTTTTTAAGTAATTTTTTCATTTTAAATAATTTTAATAATTTTAAATAATAAATATGTATATTTTTACAATCACGTTATTTTATAAATGTTTGAAAATCATCACAAAAGATTTTAAATTTAGTTAAATATTTTATTAATTTACTTTAAGTTATAGTTATAATTTTGAGTTATTAGTTTATAATTGAATTATTTATTTTATTTTGTTAAGATTAAGAAGCTCGTTAGTTGATTATATTAATTCATTTTATTTAAGTTTTAGTCAATTTTGTTACTTAAATTCAAATTGGTTATATTTCTTAATTGAAATTCAAATGGCCATTTTCCTTTTATAGTTCTATCCCATTTCTACCCCCCACCTTTAACCCATTTGAAGACCAAGTTTTGGGCCACCTATTACCTTTTCCAGCAACCCAAACAAATTTTGGGCCTATTTCCCACAAGACAAACCCATCAGCCCAATTTTTCCTCTATTCCCAACCACCTCCCAATTCACAACAATGCATTATACAATCAACATTCCAATACCAAAATCGACCCCACCCCCTGTGTTTTCTTCTTCTTCCTTACAAATCCAGCGAGCAAATCACGCCAACAATCACCTCACGTCCCCTTTTCCCCTATTCAGGGATTTTCAAATCTCTTCCACCGTTTCTCTTTGAAAAGAGGGAAGAAATTCAAAATATTTGAATTTTTTCTCAACGGATTTCCCCCCTAAAGCGCCCAATTTTTTCCTATAAATAGTTCTCCATGCTAAAGTGATAAAAGAAAGACAGGGAGCTTGTCTTAGAGATGAGTATTAGGTGGATTCTCGACCAAAATGAGGTTTTGAGAATTGAGATTTTAACCCCAAAGGCACACAAAAAATTCTCACGGATTCCTCTTCTAAAGTAGAGGAACTTCAGTTTCTTTTCCTCTAATTCAGAGCTATTTTACTCACCGGAGTTCATTCGAATCGGTTAGGGTGGTGGGGGTTCTTCATGGTCAAGCTCGTCCTCCCGGTCTCGCTGCTCCGAGAAAGGTAATATCTCTCCCCTCTTTCGTGTTTGTTAAGCTTTTAAATATTATGCGATGAACCCAGTTTTGCGGAGCCTCTTTATCTCCATTTTTGTTCTCCTTTATGTCGTTTGAAGTATTCATGGATGAACTCTTGCTATTCATATCATTTTAAAGGCATGTGTCATGATTGGCTTATGTTTTAGAACTCAAAATTGATAAAGGTGAAAATTATTTAAATTTTTTCAATTACCATCTTAATATTGTTCATTTTTAGAACAAAAGTGTGTGTTAAAATAGTCCTTTCGTTTGCTAATGTGATTTTATTTTTCTTTGTTTGTGGCACCTGCAAATGAGTTCACATGGACTCTTTCTATCATTGACATTTTGAGTGGGGATGAAACCCAACTTGCGTTCTCCTTTATCGAGTTAGCATTAACCTTATTCGATGAAAGGGATGCTGATATTTACGCAAGGGAAGTAGATATATAGGGAATAGAAGCGGAATTACAAGATCCAGAAATTCAAAAATGAGTTGTCTGTGTGTTATGTACATTGGTATACGGTTGATAATACAGGTCCAAAAATGGAAATACAGATTTCAGGGGTCGAAATGGACTATAAACATTTCGTATACGACTCGATATACAGAAAAATGGACTAAGACGTGACCCGTATATAGCAGTAGACGCTTGGTGTATACACAAGATTTCAAGGGCAAAATTGGGCCAAAGCCCGAAAAATCAGTAGTTGTTGGGCCTGTGTTTCTGGACAGCAGTAGGCCTAAAAGGCCCAATTTCTCCTTTACTCTCAAATTATTTAATTGTGATTACTTATTGTTTTGTTGTTTGTTAACTCTAAATTTAGAATTGTTAATTAACTTAATCGAACTCCCCAAAAGATGAAATATTTCTTTGTGTTGTTTTGTTTTAACAAATTTCATTTGATCAACTCTTGTATTTTTTACACACACTTAAATATTTTAGTCAAAACTTTCACTTGTCTTTATTTAATTTAAAAGATACTCTCTTTAATTAATTCAATTGATTTAAGTTATTATCTTTAAAAAGAGATTCAAATAAATTCTAATAAATCTGATTTTGTTAAAATCTTATTCACTTGCATTATAATTCAAATGTTTCATTTTAGGTCCCTTTCTCTTGAAAATAAAATAAAATGTGTCATTTATTTAATTATTTTCTCAAAGTTAATCAAATATTGTAAATTATTATTTTCTATGTTACATCATTTTTCCAAAAAAAATAGTCAAATATTTAATCTAAGTCGTAGGATAACCGCATGTTAGCGGGCGCTTCAAATGCCTTAAAAATCTTCTTGAAAAGTAAATAAGAACCTCTTATCCATTTTCTCTAAATTTATAAAGATTTAATATGTTAAAATATTTTTAGATTAAGTTTTCTTAATATCTTTAAAAAATTAATTGGCGACTCTTTTCTAAGTATTTTTCTCAAATGGTTTTTATAGTTGGAACATTTCAAAAGTGGTTTTTCTAAAGATGGTAAAATTACGGCATAACAGTTCTTACCTCAGCAAGTAAGGACATATCTTTTCAGTGTGAGATAGACACCAAATTCCATATTATAGCTCACATGGTCTATGTTGGTTAAATGTAAATCTCCCACAATAATGAACTAACGTTACTTTTAAAAGTATCTCAAATGTGTTTTAAAGATGTTTAGCTTGCATTGACCATGGTTATGACTTATGTTTTCTAACATATTATTTTATGATTTAGTTTGGTCATTGCATGTCATATAAAATCCATTTTAGCATGATTTCATAACTCTTATGCATTGCTATCATTCTTGGTACATTCCATGTACTAACACGTACTTTTGCCTACATTGTTCCACTAATGTAAGGTCTGATGCTCCTACCTCCCATACTCGTGGCTAGTGATCCTATATAGATATTAAAGATTGGTGAGTCATCATGTTCCCAAGGTCAAAACTTTTTGTTGCTTTCATGTCATTTCTTTCGGATATTGTATGTGATGTATGGGTTACATCACAATCACTCTTTAAGATGTAATAGATGGCTTGTGACTTGTGTTTAGACTTCTTCTATTTTGTGCTAAAAATTTTATTTGAAATGCTACTTTTAAAACTCTTTTGATTTCTATTATCTTGTATGATGTATGCTAAGTGTCTTGTGCAGGGCCTCTCGGAGTGTTATACGTCATGTCATGTGTAGGGAGTACTTTGGGTCATGACAATTCACTTTCTTAATTAGTTTATGTCATTTACTTGGTACATAATGCACATGTATGATATATGCATCAAAGGACCATATGAAAGACAAAATTTGATGGTTGAGGCGATTATCTTCTTGCAAGTTGTTGCTACTCATTGTCTGAGTATGTCTGCCATCTCACACTTGCTTGCGCTCCTTTCACTTTGTCATCTCATTTTGTCTAGTCATTGTTAATCCTTTTTTGTGTAGAGAAATTTTGCAGACATCTCCTGTAACAAATTAGTGTACTGTGTTATTTTGTTCACTGGATTTGTCAGGTCAAAATAATTATCCAGGTGAGGTTTGTTCACCTTTGCAAGTGGCAAGAGAGTAAAGTAAGGTCTGTTTAGTGGAATGAAAAAATATAAGTTAGGATTTATATTAGAAGTAGGATTCCGTTAATACATAATTAATACACTCTCTGTTTTTCTCTTGTAATTCAAAAACTATTTTCTATTCAAGATATGTTTTCAGCTATTTCTTTTTGTTACTTCTTTACTATTCCTACCTTCTCTCTTTTGTTATATGGTATCAGAGAGCCAGGTTGAAGGAGGAAATTTTATTTCTTTTCAATTTTCTTGCCTATCAAGTTATTTTGTTGGAGATATTTGAAAGTGTGAAGGGAAAGCTTTTGTTGTCCGTAGAAATGGAAGCCTCAAGCGGGGGAAATTCTCAATATGGAATCGAAAAACATGTAGTCCCTAACTACATGTATTGGAGAATGTATATAGAAGCATACCTCCGAGTTCAGGATCTATGGGATTTAATTGCAAGAACTGATTCAATAATCCCAGCCGATTCTTCTGAAAATGCCGAATCGTGAAGGAAATTAAAGATCAAGAGCGGAAAAATTCTCTTTGCTTTGAGGACTTCTATCAGCAAGGAGTTTATTGATCATGTTTGTGATGCTACCTCTCCAAAGAAGATTGGGACACGCTCGAAAGGCTATTTAGTTGTTATCAAAATGAGAGAAAAACTAGGGTGTATGTGTTCCCCATAAGCTCATAACGCGGTAATCCTAGTAATAGTAATCATTTCCCAGTGTATTAAATGCAAAGTGACAAGTTAGGTATCTCTAATTCCTTGGTCCGGCAACTAGAGAATTTCACCCCGCACCTTGGTCCGGCTGCGTGTGTATAATTTACTAACCCTTACCTTTACATCATATTAGACATCACATCAATGTATCGCTTAGTTTTCACCCTCGCACCAATTGACATTAGACTATTAGATAGTATCACACTAAATCTATGTTGATAATTCTTTTCTTATTAACTACCGCCTTGGTCCGGCAAGTAGCAACAAGGCGAGTTTTAACTCGTGCACTCGTTAAAAAGACTTCTAAACGAAAGAATTATCAATGCATGCAATAACAGTATTCAAGAATTACTTAATTACTATTCATACTTTGTTAATCGCTCATGATTCCCAAAACCCTAGTTGTGGATATAGTTACCCATAGTAGCAAGAAAACAATTCATATTTTTAGATAAAGAAATCATGAACTTACGTAATAAGTAGAAGAAACCCAGAATCGCAACTTGAATGTAAAAGTAAAATTCTTCAAATCCATCATAGGAAATTAAGATTTTCTAAAGTTGCAAGTTAATCTCCAAAAGACAAAAACTAGAACTAAAATAATAAAAGTCTAACCCCCAAAAACGAGGTTTACATGCCCTATATATAGAAAAACAAGTCCCAACTAAAAGGAAACAAAATAAGGAAATAAAGTTTCAGGACGCGGTTGCAGTTGACGACACTAACCTATGGACCGTGGACTGACCTACGGTCCGTAGGTCCCTTCCGTGGTTTAGGACTTAGGCAATTTTCCAACTTCAAAATCTTCCCCTCTCAGTTGCATTCTACGGACAAACATGATGGACCGTGACTCGATCCACAGTTCGTGGATCCTCCTCCGTAGTTCCACACTTAGACTTTTGAAATCAGGTACTAGAACCCCATTCTCAGAATCATTTTACGGAGATGCAGGACGGCCCGTAGGTCGATCTACGGTCCGTGGTTTGTAGTCGTGGTTCCACACTTGGTCAAGAATTCCCTAATTTTTCTTCAAGCTTTGCCTGTCCATCTACGGAACGTGACTGGACCTACGGTCCGTAGGTCACTTCCGTAGATGCCCTTTTCTGCACAATTCTTTAGCTGTGTCTCGATACTTCCATGTCCGTACTTATTTCCTGCAAACATGATAAAAACACATTAATACAAATACAAAACGGCCCTAGACACAAACAACCCTTAAGTAAAATGTATTAAAAATACCGTAAACTCACGGTATACCAACAGCCTCAACTTAAATTCATTGTTTTTCCTCAAGCGACACACTACGACTCTAAACGACACTTGTATAGAAGCAGACCTTCAAGCACAATCAATCACATGGCTTTCTATCCTGACTCTCCTTTCTCTTTGAGTGCAACTCTTTTCTCTTAGACTCAACAAGCTAACTCGTGCGGATCAAGATATAACAAAGACAGACCAATCAACACAAAACATACACTATTTTGCTATCACCAAGGTACCAACTTTCCGACAATGTAACTAGTGCCCTTACTTCAAACGAAATCCCTTTTTCACACAATGAATATGATTTTTAGTACAAGGATTCATTCAACACTCACACTCATAAATAATTTCAAGTACAGTTAGTTCTCAATACTATAGGCTTGCCCTTATTTTCACTACTTAGACACTGCAAACTAGTTGCTAGGATCACTATAGGACTTTCTTAGCTTGTAACGTAGGCTCAGGGTCAGGTATGGTACATTTGGTTATGTTTTAGTGACTTTCTGCCCTCCTTGACATTACACTAGGCTTTCAACCTCTTTTTTCAGGGTCAGGTGTGGTACATTTAGGTACTTTTTAGTGACTTTCTGCCCTCCTTGACATTACATTGGCTATTTACCTCTTCCTTGACCTATTCTTGGCAACTTTTCATCTCAATTTCTTTCCCTTAATTCTTTTCAACCAAGGATGTGACTTTTGATTTTTTTTAGACTCGTATTTCTCACTTTCTTCTTTTTCTTTTATTTCTTTAAGCACTTTTATTTTGCTTCGTTTGCACAAAGTCACATCCTCTTTCATACTTTTTTCTCTTTTCAACACTAAACTCTTTTCATACCCTTTTTTGCATTTGGTTTCCTTTTTCATAACCACCCTCAACTTATGCATTTTGCATTAGTTGAGGTGCACAATGTCCGATGTCGGACCAGGGCCAAGATCAAGGTGACTTTTGGGCTTAGCCAACGTCAACTTAGGCTTTTGGCCTAAGTCAAGGTGCACATGTCCAAGGAGGGAC
>NW_006239874.1:30794-35777 GCF_000226075.1 Solanum tuberosum
TATTTGCACAAAACTGTCTGAACAATCAACCATTCTCACACACTCTTGGCACATAGTTCATTATCAGATTACCCAGTTCAAGTTTTAGCTTAAGTCATGAGATTAAGTTTGTTCTTTATCATGTCATACTCAGAGCCAACACATTCAACTTATTCTAGCCTACAGATTTTAGCACATGTCACAAATTTTGGATGAGTATCATTTTTCACAATTAATTATGCCATCATTCTTCATTCTTTCTCATGCTTTTACACATACACTCCTAACACATGCCGGTTTAATAGAAATTAAAACAGTCTCTTGGGGAAAAAGAACACAGGCAAGAAAATCCCAAGAGAGGATTATGAGTTGGGTTACTCAGACTTCACCCTATCACTCACAATCCAATTACCCCACCCCCGACAAAATATTGTGCAATTGTCCCCAATGCACAAAAATAAGCAATAAAGATTAAGGTGAAGGTGAAGCAAACCTGTGGCGCAAATACGTCGAAGAACTCAACAAGCGGGTGGGTCCGATTTCCCGGAGCCCGCTGGATCAACACTTGGGCCACCCTCATTAGTACCCACATCCTCTAACACAACACTCTAAGTAGTGCTATCAATCACTCTCACCGCACCATCAATGGTGCTCACATCACCTCTCACAATAGTTATAGCCTCTACGGTGGGCATAGAACTCGAGGCTCCAAGAGTACCCTCGCGAATCCTCTGTTGGCGTAATTCCTCATCTAGTATGGAGGCTCTCCTAGCCTGCTCATTCTGATGGTGCTCCCGCTTCATTGCTAGAGCATCCTCAATAGTGTCCGACACGCGACTGGAGTAGGGCCTCTTCCCACGGGCACGGGTGGGCTCGGGCAATGCTATCTCCTCACTGAACAAAGCATCAAGCACTATATCATCGGCCAATGCAGTAGGTGCAAACTCTGGCTCATCTGTGGGTGGGGTAAGGATGGCATCAAGATCGGCCCTTAAATGATCCAACTCAGTCCGAAAAAAGAAGATATCTGCGGTGGGGGTGGGTCGCTCCAGGACTCTCAACTCAAAGGCGTCTAGGCACTTATAAACGGCCTGGACCTTCAAATCCATCATGTTCTTCGTCCTCCTCTCCATCCTGGCTTCAGACTCTACAATAGACCACTGCATCCAAGGCTTCACATGATGAAGCAGCGTGGCCATTTGTGCCTCCAATTTTTGAACGGGAGCCAGGGGCACTACAGTGGATCCTGATGAAGGGGTGGTTCTGGATGGGCTAGGGGCCCGACTGGTAGCCTGAGATGGGGAGCCCGGGGCATCATCAGTGTTGGCTGGAGGGGCAGGGTTTTCACCTTGCATCTGCTCCACATCAGCTACTAAATCTGCTCCTAATAGCGGCACCTCAATCTGTGGACCACATCGTGGGGCAGCTATGTTGGCCACATCCTGAATAAGGCCAATGTCAAGGGTCCCGGTTGCCGGTACCAATTTGCATGCAATGCCAGATAGGCACCCCAGCATACCTGCAAAATTGAAAGATCATACACGGAAAGGGCAGAGTAGTGGTAGACATGAACACCTTCTCATGGATCTCTACCAACAGCATGCGGGAAAAATTGATCTCGAACCCAGCTATCGAAGCCGGCAACCATCACCGCTCTATCCCAAGTGAGTGCATTATCGTCCTTAGTGGGCAATACCCTGTTCCGAACCAAAAGCCAGAAGAACTTGGCTACCAAATTTTGGGTGGCCTTCCGAATACCCAAGCGCAGTGTGCTGACCTACTCCGCGAGCTCTCCATCCACAACTATGTGCCTGTCCAACCAAAGTAGTACAACCTCCCTCTCCTCTACATTCCACTGGAATGCTCCACTCCACACAATGTCCCACCGATAGTCGAATTTGCCGGTGTTGAGTGCCCAAGTGGTGCCCGAACTGTAAAGAAATCGGTTGATGGTGACCTCAGATATATCTACAGAAACCCCACGCACTAGAATTGCCTTGAGTGGTGTCTGGGCTGCGGGTTTGGCATTTCTATTAATAGAGCCCATTAGAGTGGCTGTGTAGGAAGCATAAAACTCCTTCACGATCTCCTCGCTATAAGTCATGAGGCTCCGAGAAATCCATTGGCATTTGTGTTTCTGAAATAGTCGATGGATGTCAGGTATGGTGTGTAGACTCCCCGTGAGAACTCTGCATTCCTCTGTGACAAGCCGGGCCATTTTCTCTTTGTCGTTTAACATCTTGGCATCCCGGTAGATTTTCCATTAACCCTCAACGCACCATCTGTTAGGCTCCTCAGTAACTGGAGCAGGGTCAGTGTTAGGTGGAATTGGAATATTTCCCGAACTAGTAGCCTCATCAGACGAGGCAGCCCTACCATGTGAACTGGAGCCGGTGGCGGAGCCGGAAGCAGGGGCAGACTTAGAGCCGAAAGTAGAACCAACCTCAAAGCCGAAAGCAGAAGCAGCCGGTGACCCGATCAGTGTGTCCTCCTCATCATACTGGGAGACAGTGACTACATCGGTAACCACCTGCCGAGATTGATTTCGGGTAGCACGAGGTGCAATAGGGGATGTCCTTGTGGCCAGTGGAACATATGCGGGATCCTTC
Organism: Solanum tuberosum; assembly: GCF_000226075.1. NCBI lineage: Eukaryota > Viridiplantae > Streptophyta > Magnoliopsida > Solanales > Solanaceae > Solanum > Solanum tuberosum. The sequence goes on from NW_006239874.1 coordinate 33,383, forward strand.
TCCGCATCCACATCTTCATCAATCAACCGAAAAGTTGGCTCCAGAGATTTGGTTTCACCCCTTTTTGTATAGGTCACTTGTTTCTTAGGAGCCATGGTACCTGTGGATGTATAATTAGTACCAAAATAAACCAATAACACACTCAAAAGAATTTTAGAACTAAGAACGAACCAAAACGAAAAACCAAAAAAAATCATATAGCAGCTACAGTGGCCACCCATGATGGATATCTACGGTTCATGGGTCCCCTCCGTAGGTTCGAGGTCCAAAAAATTTGGGCTCTGATGGGAACCACGAATGTGCAGAACGGACCGTAGATTGACCTACGGACCGTAGTCCTCCTCCGTGGTTCCACACTTAGTCGAACTGCTATGCACCACAGACCACGGACCTGATCTACGATCCGTAGAATGACCTACGGTCCATAAATGGGGTATCGCGGACCAAGTATGTGCCAGGTATCTGACATGCCTCATGGGTAAACCAATTTTCGACAATTTCAAGCATTCATCCTAAGTCTAATTATGTATTTCAACACAATTTATGATAGTTTGTCATCTCTAGGGTTCTAATTACTCATTTTTCAACATGTATTGCATACAAAACTAGGAACCCTAAGTCGAAACTTACAATTAGACTCTAATTTCACCAAGTTATTTCATTACTAAGACTACACAATCACTATATATCGTCCCATGGGGTGTTTCCAACAAAGTTTAACATGCAATTTCATACTATAACAACCCAAGGTCAAGAACCACTTCATGAACTTCATAAATTTTGGGCACAATGAATATCAAAATTCAGAGTTAAGTTGAAATCATGTACCTCAGAAGCAATGGAAGTGGGTGATTGTGTGATGTTTAAACTTCTTAGACCTTTTGGACACCGGACCCGGACCGTGAATTCTTCTTGGCAACCAAAAATGGGAGTGTTCAGATATTTGGGGAAGAAAGGGATGGGAATGAGTTGGGAGTGATGATATGTATGGAATATGGGGAGTGATTTAGGGATATAATGAGGGGGTTATGGGATTAAGAGGGGTTAGAAACGGTTAGGAGGGAAAGTGGGAAGCGGGGGAGTGATTTGAAAAAGGAAGGGTTTTATTTAGAAGAGGTCCGGGTCGGGTCAGGTAAGACTAGGGTTTGGACCCACGAGACTCTGTCTATGGTCCGTGGGTCGACCTACGGACAGTAGATGGGGTCTGTAGGTCACTTTCTTTCTTAGAAAATTTAGAAATCTTACCTGGGGTCTACGGATAGCATTCACAGTCTGTGGTTTGATCCACGGACCGTTGATGGTCTCCGTAGACCTCTGCACCAGACATTTTCTGCAGATTTTGTTTCTCAACCCTGCACATGTAGCAGCCGTTAGGCCTTTCTTTTTACATTTTCTGGACACATTTTAGACTCGGACCCTATGCTATATCTAGCCAACACTAAAACAACAACAAATCACCTATCTAAAGGAATACAGAAAAACAAAATAAACAAAAAAACTACTAAACTAAAAGAACAACCTATAGTTGGGTAGATTTTACATTTTGGGTTTCCTCCCAAGCAGCGCTTGATTTAACGTCGCGGCATGATGCAGGCCGCTTGATTACTCAAACTTCATCAAGATAGTGGGCCTCAACAACTTCTAGCACACTTTCCGCATTTCCCAGATAGACCTTGATCCTTTGTCCGTTTACCTTAAACCTTGTTCCCTCACTGTTCTCAAGCGCAACCGCTCCATGTGGGAGCACTTGCGTGACTAAGAATGTCCCGGTCCACTTGGACTTGAGCTTGCCCGGAAACAAGCACAACCGATAGTTGAATAGAAGAACAAGATCACCCACAACAAATTCTCGCGTTTCAATCCTTTGATCATGAAACTTCTTCATCTTCTCTTTGTACAAGGTTGAACTTTCGTAAGCTCTTAGGCGAAACTCATAAAGCACATTCAAGTCACTCATTCTCTGATTCGATGCGGCGGCCGAATCCAAATTTAGCTCTTTAGTGCCCACATAGCCTTATGCTCTAGCTCTACCGGCAAATGGCAAGACTTCCCATATACAAGTTGGTAGGGGGACATACCTATGGGAGTCTTGAATGCGGTGCGATAGGCCCATAGAGCATCATCAAGCTTCCTTGACCAATCAGTTCTATTAGCATTCACAGTCTTCGCCAAAATCTGCTTGATCTCTCTGTTGGACACTTTAACTTGTCCACTAGACTGTGGATGGTAAGGAGTGGCGACATTGTGGCGGACGCCATATTTCTCAAGTAACACCTTGAACAACTTATTACAAAAGTGGGAACCTCCATCGCTAATAATAGCCCTCGGTGTACCAAATCTAGAGAAGATATTCTTTTTCAAGAATGCGGTGACACTTTTACCTTAATTGTTGGGG